>NW_007728466.1:75808-81674 GCF_000696425.1 Galeopterus variegatus | reverse complement strand
CCCCCCGCCCCATTGCCCCAGGGGAGCCAGCTGGAGCCAGCGATGACGCAGCTTGTCAGTGCAGGAGATTGATGGCAGGCCCTCTGCTTTCTTTCCCCGCCCCTACTTCCACTGTCTGGCTCCTAACAGCTCTGGGATTTGGGGAAGAGGGAGGAGGCGGAGAGGGAGAATGCTTGCTTTTCCATTCATATTCTTCTTTATTCAAGGGCTTTTGCTAGCCTCACTTGAAGGGGCTCAGCTGAGAAGACACTGGCCTCTCTTTAAGGCTGGAGAGGTCCAGGGAAACCAGCTCCCTTCCTGTCGCTTCCGCACTGGCTGGCTCAGTGCTGGTCCTGACCTGGGGTCCCTTTCTTCCCCAGAAACACTCTGTTGGACAGTTTGCTTGAGGCCCATCTGGCACCATAATCTGCTGGCCTCTGGGAGAGTCCAGTGAGCTCATTTGGAAGCCTTGGGCCTGTGTTGTCTGGAAGGTGGGGGGTGGGAGGCTTTGCGCATAGTCAGAAGGAGCGATTATGTTGCCCAGGGAGGACGGTACGTAGTGGGATCTTGACAGGGTGCTATGTGGACATAACAAAGCTCTCCACTGAGAGTTCCGGGCCACTGTTGTCCTCCCTACACTCCCCGTGTATATGTTCTTTTGCAGTGAAAGCACCACAGGAGGCCTCCATCCAGATAGGCAGGCAGGAACAAGAGCAGGGAGCTCAGGAGCCCCACCTCCACCCCACCCCTGCATTAGGGCCCTATAGGCTGCGACAGCTGACCAGAGAGGGGCTCCTGGGAGAGCAGGGCACAGAAAACAGGACACAACAGTCAGTCACGATTCAGAGAAATAGTTGGCACCATTCTACCAGGAAGGAAACAGGCATCCAAGATGTGGTGGCTGAGCCAAACAGGTAGGTAGAGCACAGGGCAGAAAACCCAGGGCTGAGAGGGCTCAGAAATCTGGGTGTCATCATGAGGACTGTCCCTAGACCCCCAGAGACCTGCCTCACTGGGTTTCCTGCCTCTGTGCTCAGAAGGTAGCTGGCAAGAACAAAAACCTCGGTCTGGGTCCAGGAGGTACACAGGGTTGGGGAGAGGCTCAGGAGAGGACCTTGAGAGCCTGGGGATCGGTCACCATGGGGCACTGGAGCCCACAGCTGATAGCAGCCAGAGCTGTAAATAGTCTATTCAGTGCCTTTGTGTAAAAAGCTTAGATAAACCTAATCCTTCTGGGTGAATGCAGCTCCATGAACAGTATAGCTTTGTCAGAAGAAAAATGTACCCCTTCATCCAGGTAGATTTAGCGCCGCACCAGAGCACATGGTTTGGGGAGCAGTGCATGGGCTGGATTTCTGTTCCTACTTACCATCTCGGCCAAGAACCTTTACACAGTTCACAGCCTGCACAACTGTATGTGGTAGCCCTGACTAGAGCAAATAACTCCCTTCCTCCTCCATATTGAGGCTCAAAGAGACTGAGCTGCTGAGGCCTTGCCCCCATCCCATCCTCATTGGTTTCTAAGAATGGAAAGGGCTGGGTCCATGGACAGGAACAATGGTGAACCTGGCTGGGGAACTAGACCAGCAGGAAGCTCCACTGTGGGGTTGAGATGGAGATGCCATTTTCCTTTTGAAGGAGTTATTTTCTAAGGCCTTCTGCCCATCAACAACTTTGCAACGTTTTGTTTTTACTATGTTTTATTTATTCTATCATGAAAGTAATGCATGTCTTTTGCATCCTCCAGCCTCTCCCTTGGACTCCCCTCCCCGAGAGCTGCTACTTCACTGCTGTGCACATAAGTGTTGGCACCCCTAGTCCAGCAAACTCTTTGGGGACTCTGTTCCCTCATGCTGTGCTCTAAAATGAAAATTAAGCTATGCTATTGTGACAGCGAGCCTCCGTATCTATATGTTGGAGACAGATTAAGGTCCGTTCTTGTTCTGAGGTCCTGTGACTCTGAAAGCCTATGCTACACCTGCCCTAAGCTTTGCTCCCTGGCTCCTCCTCTCCAGCAACCCAACAGAGGATCGTGTAGCCCTGGAAGCTGGGGTGACGAAAAATGTGGGCCCCAATGCAGAATCTGGTGACCCCTGTGCTCAGAGTCAAAGGTGAGAGGAGCTGGGCCGGTGCAATGCAGATCAAGAACTCAGAGTGAGACTAAGAGAGATGGCCAAGCCTGTAGTCAGCCAGCGGCTACTACTAACAAGCACTTCACTGACATTATCTTCATTTCAGAATGGCCTTTCCAGTAAGCCTCTGCTGACAAAGGAGAGGGAGGGGAGCAGGTTGGAGAGAGAGCAAGGACCTACTGGAGCTTGGCCTGACTCCAGAGCATGGCCACCTTGCCGTGGTAAGACAGGGAGGGAGGAGGAGGAAGCCTTTTCCAAGACTGGATTGCAGTCAGTGCCGCCTTGCAAAGATGTCTGAGAAAAAAAAAAAAAAAAACCTCTCAGCTCATGAGGTCTTTTGCTTGCCAGCACAATGTGTGTTATGATTTCTAAAAAAAGGACTGGATTAGGATTCAGGGGCTCTATCTGGACCAATTAGCTGGGGGGCCTTGGGTAAGTCCCTTTCCCTCACCAAGTCTCAGTTTACGTATGTGCAAAATTAGGAAGGAAATTGAACCAGTAAATAAGCTCTAACACTCTAGCCTATCCTAGTCTATGCAATCTCCCACCTACATTCATTTGTTATAACTACACTGCATCAGCCTTGCTTACAGCCTGATTTCTTTTAGACCCAGACTCAATTATTTTAGAACATGGCTATCAAACATGACTTGGAAGGAGATCTAATTTTCAAGAGGCTGAAGTCCCAGAGCTTCAGGAGATGAAGTAACAAACAGCTCACTGAAGACTCATTCCGGCCAGCTCTTTTCCAGATCAGCTTGCTCCCCTCGCATTAGGACCCACAGCTTGTTCAAGCACTTGCTTGCTCTCTCTCTTGCTCTCGCCCTCACTCTCACTCTGGCTGGCTTCATTCTCTTGGTGGCATTTATCCTTTATGGTGATTAATGTAGACACCAGGCAAATGCTGGCCAAGGGAAAATGCAAATTAAGTCCCTGTCCCTTTCCCTTGTGCAGTGGGAGAGTCAAAAGCCCTTCTGTCTGCTAAGAAGGGATGAGGCCCTGGAGGGGCTGAAGTTGGGCAGGTCTATCAAAGCAACAGCACGGATAAAGTGATCCCCACAAATGACAGTTTACCACGTGCTTGGGGGGCTGGACCCCAATCTAGTGGCTCTGTTTGTTGAATTCTGAACTGACTCTCAGGCCAGCAGTGAAATGATGGCACCTTCATACTCCAGGCAAGAACATCTGGAGGGCCCCAGTGCTGGGCCAGATTCTCCCCTTCTCCCTCATCAGCAAAGCCTCAAGGGGCTAATAAATCACACATGGGTGGGGTTGGGTGACTGAGTCACAGGTCCTTCCTTTTGACATCTCCTCTCACCAAACCTTGGCCCATCAAGCCATTATGGGTCACCTTTCAGAGAGCCATTCTGACTCCCACCTAGAGGATATACAGTTTGATGAGATTTTGAGAGTGAAGCTGGGCAGCTCAGAGCTAACCTAAATAAACTGATGATAGTTTCAGCAACTTCTATTTCTCTGTTTCATTCACTAATGGAGGTCTCACAAGCACCACCATGGTCCATAGGAGGTATGAGGCAGAAACTGGACAGTTGGTCTCTGAGTAACTCAGAACCCTTGAGATACCCCTAAGTATGAGCTATGTTACATTGCAACCTGCTTTAATCCATTTTGCACTGCTATAACAGAATATCAAAGGATGGGTAATTTATAAAGAAAATAAATTCATTTCTTACAGTTCTGGAGGCTGGGAAGTCCAAGAGCATGGTGCTGGCATCTGGTGAGGGCCCTCGTGCTGCGTCATCCCATAACAAAAGATGGAAGGGCAAGAGAGTGCATGCAATAAAGAAAGGCACCAGGGGCCAGACTCGCTTGACAACAACCCACCCTCGCAATGACTAATCTGCTTCCACAATAACGACATTAATCCATTCATGATGGCTCTGCCCTCATGACCCAATCACCTCTTACTAGGCCCCACCTCACAATACTATTGCTTTGGGGATTAAGTTTCAAACTCATAAACTTTTGGCAGGACACATTCAAATCACAGCACAACCTAAGGACCCTCCATGTAACAACTTTCCTATCCCCAAGTATCAGTCAGAATAGACAACTGGCTCAGCTCTGCCATCTTACCTGTCCACGGACCAACAACACTAAACCACACAGTGACCCATCCATTGCCTCCTCTCCATCACTGTGCTCCAGACTTCCAAGTGCTCCTGGGGCCCATGACTCACCTTTGGTACAATCTTTGGCTGCCACAGATAGCATGTCCATTTCTCCATAAGCCTACTCACATTAAGAGTTTATTTTATTCCCTACATTTTATCATGAACATTTTCAAATATACAGAGTGCCTAAAGTAGCCTTAAGATCTATACCGTAATCACCTTTATATTAATCACCTAGACTCAACATTTATTAACATCTTTGCAAGTTATGCTTTGTGTGCATGCATGTGTGTATATGTGTATAATCGTGGCAAAATGTACATAACATAAAATTTACCATTCTAGCCATTTTAAGTGTACAGTTCAGTGGCATTAGGTCCCTTCACAATGTTGTGGAACCATAACCACCACCTACAGAACTTTTTCATCACCCCAAACAGAAACTCTGTACCCATTAAACAATAACTCCCCATACCCAAGTCCCTATTTATATTTTTAATTGCTGTACCATTTTAAAGTTTCCAATATCATGACACTTCATGCCCTAAATATTTCATCATTCACCTCCTAAAAATGAGAACATTAACTAGTTAACTAACTACAATACCATTTTCATACCTAAGAAGTTAACGGCAATCTACTATCGAGTTGGCTTCTTAAATAAACAGAGGTTTCTATGCTTAAAATGAGGGGAACGAGTGACTCAGAGCCATTCCATAAACCATGAAGTGCTATATAAATGTGAGGCACTAATAATTTTATTAGATGATCTTGAAAGTTTGTTTCAGCTCGAAAATTCGATTAGTGTTTATAATTTTTCCAGAAAGTTCTGGCTCCAGAGCAGGTGATGTGACCAGAGGCTGCTTTCATCTCCACCCCAGCTTCCTAAGGCGGGGAGACAATCTCTATGGGTGGAAGTAATGGCCTTAATTCCAGCCCAGCCTTCTCTACTCTCACAACTGATTAGCAGTAAACAAATACATCAAATAAATCCATATAAAATGGCACTGTGACTCCACAAAGAGTGCAAAGGCCATAAAGCAGCTTCTCCAAGTACTTATGGAGCCTTAAGTACTTGGCCACAGCCAAGCAGGGCTTCAGCAGCACCGGGAGGACTGCAGCAGCTGACTTGGCCACTGGGTGGGGGGGGGGGACAACAGGTGCCAAAGAACTTAGTGAGGTGCTGAGGGGCCTCGCTCCCCACCTCCAGCATTGTCCCCACCCACCCTGAAACCAGATTCTTGACTCTGTTGGTTTATCATGGAGCACAAGCCTCTGGTGCATTTGAGCTCCTTAGTCTCTGTATTTGTCTCTGCTTCCAGATATCTGTACGCAGTCACCAATCACTTGAGTTTTCGGCTGCTTTTTCCCCCAGCTATCTTAACAATCAATTTCTGTATGATTGCATGGCTCGGCTTTACAGTCTAGCAAAACCAGGCACTGAGTCAAACATTTTCTTTTTCTTTATTTATACTGTGTCTTGTTTCAGAAAAGATTTAAAATGAGGAGACAAACATTTAGTAAACACCCTGGACCAGATGCTCAAAACTGTGCTAGGTGTTGTGGGAAATGCAAGAGAGAACACATGTATTTTTTTTTTTTTTTTTTTTTTTTTTTTTT
>NW_007728466.1:49938-75695 GCF_000696425.1 Galeopterus variegatus | reverse complement strand
GGGAAATGCAAGAGAAAACACATTTTTTTTTTTTTTTTTTTTTTTTTTTTTACTGTCAGTTGAGTTTACAATTCACTTGGAGAGACAAGACTTTCTTAGGAGGCAACTAAACCACAACTGCACTGGCCTGGGAACTGGTAGCCTGACACCTGGGTTCTACTTCCAGCTTAGCCACCAACCAGCTGTATAATCTTAGGAAAGTCACCTCACCTGGTTATCAGAGATGGGGGGGTGGTAAGGGAGGAATTGATAACAAAAAAATGATAACATTTTATAATATTGAATATACTAATTATCTTGTTTTGAGCATCACATATTGAACACAGGTATTGTATGCAACTCTGTACCCCACAGACATGCACAATCAATATGTTTCAATAAATAAATAAAACCTCACTTCTTTGGGCCTCAGTTTTCTTACCGGTAACACGAAGGGGCTGTGTATAATACGTCTGTATAAGCATAGAGACAGAGTGTAGAGACTGGTAATATTGGTTTTCTGATAGGATGGGATTTGAGGGGCTTGAGAGGAAGATTAATTTTTTTCTTTAAACCTCTCTGTATTTTTTGACTTGTTATAATGAGCATGTATTACTTTTGTGGTTAAATAAATCTAGCATTTACAAATGTGGGTGGATGGAACTAGCTTAATTCTGGTTTAGCTCTAACCATGGTCTGTGATTATCTATGTTTCGGACAATAGTGAGCTTTTAGAGCTGGGAGAAGGGAAAGCTCACTGAGGATTTCGATAGTGATGGAAGGCTTCCTAGAGGAGGAGAGGCTCCAGGCAGGTCTTGAAGGACTGGAATGCTTTGAACTGGTAGAGACAAGGAGAGGGCATCTCTGGCATAAGGTGGAAAAGACTAATAAACTGTCTAAGGCCATAATAGGGGGTGGAGAGCAAAGATGAGAATAACTTTCTCAAGGCCCAGATGCATCCTGGGTTGGGGGGCAGCATCCTGGGCTGGCGAGTGAGCCTGAGAGCAGGAGCTCAGTCCTCCTCTCCAGGGGGCAGCCCCCAGGCCCACCTGCCATCAAAGCAGCTGCAGAATCTGAGCAGCAAAAAGTTTAGAGGCCCCAGCCTGGTGCTCTTAGATCACGGAGTAAGCATAACACTTGGGTATTAGCTAATCAATCTCGTAAATTCATCTCCCTTTTACCGGGATCTGTCAGGAAGCTGATTAAATGCTGTGCGAGTGGGATTTGGCTCAGATGCTAGCCGGGAGCTTGAGGCTGAAGTTTTTCAATGTTCAGCTCATGCATAAAATTCATAGTTTATCATTATCCAGACTTGCTTCTCTAGAACTATCCAGATGGGAATATTTCTATATGACAGTCCTATCCTGGATGAGCTTATTCCCTGGCCTGTACCCCCACAGTTCTCTCTGCAGTAGGTGCTTCCCCACCCCTACCCCCCAGCTAAGCTCTGCCTGTAGAATCACTGAGCCAAAATGCCAACAGCCCTGGGGCACCCAGCTAGCTCTTCCTGTTTTCTGGGGCCCCAAAGGGATTCCCTGGAGCAAGGCCAGCACTCTACACCTCCAGTATCCTTGGGCAAAATTAGGGAGTAGGCTGGATGTCTTTGAGCAGAGACACATATGCCACTTCCACCGCCCCCCTGCCTCAGTCCCTGGCTAGATGCCCTCTGGATGTCCTTCTAGCTTGGGTGCCTCACTTGTCCCTGCTCTCCTCTATCAAGGCCCCATGTTTCCCCAAGTTATCTAGGCCTGGAATCCTACCCTGGAGGCCAAAGCCTCCTCTCTCCCACTCAGCCTAACCAGGTGAAGTAATCCCAACCAAGGCAGATGGGAAAGGGCCAGGGAAGGGGACTGAGACAAGACTACAAACTTCTTCAGCTTTTTCCTTTCTGAACAGAGAGAAGTTAGACTTACCTCTTGCATACGGACTGATTTAGGACTTTCCAGCCTTCATTTCCTTGTCTGTAAGGTCTCTTCCAGGTCTAACATCCCCCTTGCCATGATTCTGCATAGATCACTCCAGCAATTGCAATGAAATTGGAAACCCTGTGTTCATTTCTGTCTTCCTCAGTTTCTGTGTATCTCCCAAAGAATAATGACACCAGGAACAGCAGCTACCACTGATTAAGCCCTCACTGAATGCTGGGTACTGTGCTAGTCCAGAGATGTCAAACCAAGGGTCCTGTCTGGACCTGCAATGTGGCCCAGTGGTGCAGTGACAAAGGCATCAGTCCTGGCACCATTATTGAACGTGACTAAGCATTGGTGAGGTGTCTGCAACTAATCTGGGAGCTAAGGGGCTTGAATGGCTTGGGTGGACACAGTAGGTCCTCAAGGGGTTAACTAGCTTGTGAGGAAATGAGACAAATGGTAAAATTTTAGCCAATAAAAATCCAATCTATCTGATCCATCAACTGATCATATGCATTTTTTCTTCACTCAGCTGTTTGGAGAAAGAGGCAGAGGATAATGAAATAAACCTTTATGAGGGAAAAATTCAAGTAAGTAATTTCCAAGGGATGGTCTGGGTTCAGTACATATTGTTACCTATACTATCTCCATCTTATAAAAATAACATCACTCCATTTTACAGGTGAGAAAATCGAGGTACAGAAAGGATAATCCACTGCCCAAGGTCACCTTCTAGTATATGGCTGCACTGGAAGTGGAACCTACATCCTTTGCTATAATTCAGTGTTCGTACTGCTGTACCATACCACCTTTTTATAAGACTAAACATTAGGGCTGATATTTAGAAAGCAAGGTTTATCAAACACAGAATTCATTTTACTGGGCCTTACATTCCAAGGCAAGAAAGAAATTTCATACTTTAGAGAGAATTTCAACAATGAATCAAAATTAAAACCCCCAATTCACCAGAAAACTGTGTTATTATCTGTGCATTCTCAAATATTCTGGTCAACAGAGGTTTTGCTCCATCTATGGATAATTCTCCTTTAGGCATCTGGAATAGCTGAGCTGACATTTTATTGGCTCAAAGATTCTTCTCAAACCAATGATTGCTTCCCCCTTTGGATGTTGTTGAGGAAATAGCAGCTCAGGCTGAGAATGGGGCAGAGGAAAATGGAACCGAAGAAAACAAAAACACATCCCCAGCCAAGGCCCCTTTTCCACAGAGCAGAGCAGACACTTGAAAGTAGCTCAGGGAAGGAGGAGAACTGGGATGAAGGTGGCCTTTACAGACCAAGTGAAGACCCACTAACACCTGGACATCAGACAGAGAGCATAATCTTTCTTGTACACACACATACCACATGTGTTATCCATGAATGTGTAATGCATCTGTGTACCAGGAGAGAAGATGTTCCTCTCTGTGAATGCACGTGTGTGCGTGCACGCACAAACACACACACACACACAAGTTGAGACACATTAGGTGTCCTAGACTCTAATTTCAGAGCTAGTCCTACTGTTGGTGGAGGTGGGCCTGATAGTACTCTAAAATAAGATTCTGGAATATTCTCCATTCTCTTCTTGGAGTTTCCCATACCAGGCCTTCATTACTCTTTCTGTCCTCCTTAGGCTGCAGAGCGCAATGCCCCCATGACCGTCCCCACCAGGGCAGTTTAACCTGTTGCAGCCTTTGACACTTTTGCTTTTTTTCCTTTCCTCTACTTTCTGCTGTTTGACTTTCTTCAATCTCATCTTCTCTGGCACAGAGTAGGCACTTTGTAAATGCTGTTCATTAGTGCCCAGGGATGGCTTGGGGAGGAATCCCCTTCCCCCATTAGTCCCTAGCATCGCCTGCCCCCTCCCCCGCAAGATACTCCCAATAAATATGCAACTGAAGTAAAAACCACGTGCAAAGGGAGCTTCCAGACAAGTCCCATAAACCCCCTACCAATGAGATTGTTGCCTCCAAGTTCTTCCCATATGACAATTCTGGAGGACACTGTCATAGTGATTCTCTGTTTTGCTCTTTGAGCTTGCTCTCTTTTATCTTTCCTGCATTCCTTCATGTCTCCCAAACTCCTCTCTTCCTTGATTTCCTCTTCCCTTTCCCTTATCCTTTCTCTCAATCTCATGTTTTTCCTTCTTTATCCTCTCTCCACTTCTCAGATCTGCATATTCCACACCTACCCTCCCTTTCTTTGGACTAAGCCTCAATTCTGAAATCTTCTCTATTCCTAATTCCTTGCCTTAAACGCCAAAGGTTTCAAGCTCTTCCTCATCTCTGCAGATGTTGTAGATAAAGAAGAAGCTGCCCTAAACCACAGGGCCAGGGCAAGTTGTGGCCAGCCCAGATTCCCACCTCCCAATGCAGGGACTAATGTTCCCCTGGTAACAGGGAAAGAGTGCTTGTGTCTCTGAGAGGAAGACTGTGCTCTTAGAGCTTAGCATTTTGAACAGGCCCTCAAATACCACATCTGCACCTGCTTTCATGTTTCTTGGACTCAGAAATGTGTTTGAAAAGAAATTAGCCATGTGGTAGAAAAGCGTGTGTGTACAATAGGGTGAGGGTGGGAGAGTGCCATTACAGAAACTAGAACCTCTACTCCTGGCTCTGCCATGCGGAGGTGGAGCAGAAACTTTGCTGCAAGGTCAAGTTTGTGGGGTTCCAAAAGGTTTTATGACCTGGACTCAAAGCCTCCTACCCTGTAGCCAACCTCTGGCACCGCTATCTACCCCCATCACATCCTGAAATCATGTTCAGGGCCAATTAACTTGGGATAGGACAGAAAAAGCTCAGATTTGGGACTATAACATATTTAAGTTATTGTCCCAACTGCCCCTTATTAGCTGTGTGATCCTAAGTAAGTCCCTTCACCTCTCTGAGCCTTGGTTTCTTCTTACATAAACTGGAGATCATTAGAGGGCCTAACCCATGTGAAATCCTCAGCAAGACACTTACACTCAGAGAGTGTTTCTGATTGGTTTGGGAAAGGGGTCCTGGGCTGGGAGAGACCTGCCTCTTTTGGGCTGAGTGCTCAGAGTCAGAGCTGAGTATATAAGTAAGAGCACTACTATTTATTGGTGCTTTACCTACATGAGCTCACTGATTCCTCACAACAACCCTGTAAGCCAGGGACTATTTATCTCCATTTTTCAGTGGAGGAAATGGACATGCTGAGAAATAAAGTGACTTGCCCTAGGTCACAAAATCAGCAAGTGGTAGAGCCAGGCTGGGAACATAGGAGTGATAAAAAGGGAAAAGGAGGTGCCAGCAGGCAGTTGCTGGCCTACCGCACTGTTTTGGGCCCCTCTACCCAGGGTTTAAGACCCATCAGGCCCAATGAGTCCATGCAGCCTTTCATGACTGTTAGCCAAGCTCACCACTACCCTGCAAACAGCGGGTTGGAGCTGACACGGCGGCAGTGGCCTGTGGGAGGCAGCCAAGGGCTAGCTCAGCAGAAATGACAAACCCTCCTGCTTCAGCCCCTTGTGTGGAGCTAAAATTAACAACTTTCCCAACTGCAAACAAACGTAATTGCTGAACCGGCATTCCCCCCTCCTATTTCTGCTGCCATTGGGCTTCCTGGCCTTCATCCCAGCTCTTTCCTCTTTCCATGGCCACGCCCATAGGGTGCTGGATCTTGTGGGCCAGGGCAGGTGATACCCCTGCACAACAAATTTGGGCTTGGATCCAAGGAGGGTCCCAGGTCCCGGGACTCTTGGCAGCCCCAGAAGTGGGTCAAACACCTTACAGCTACCATCTGTCCCACCTTTTGGTTTCTCTTTTTGGTACCCAACATCTTTGGCTACCACTAAGTCCAGTAACGATTTATGCTGGCCCCCAATTAGCCAAGAGATTCCAATTTTCTACTTCACTTTTTTTTTTTAACCTCCTACCATAGTACTTTCCCATCTGTGGTAGGCAGCTCCTAAAATGGACCCAAATAATCCCCATCCCCTGATTCACACCTCTGTGTATCCTCTTCCCTTGGGCATGGGCTGGATCTAGTGATTCACTTCTAATGAATAGAATACAGCAAAAGTGATGGGATATAACTTCTGAGATAAGGTTATAAAAAGACTGTAGCTTCTGCCTTGGGCTGGCCTGGGCACATATTCTCTCTCTCTCTCATCAGGCTGGAAGAAGCAAGCTGTCTCGTTGTGAGCAGCAGCCTAATAGAGAGGACTGCATGGCATGGAAAGGAACTGAAACCCTCAGTCCAACAGCCTGTGCAGAGCTGAAGTCTGCCAACAACCATATGAGTGAGTTTGGAGGCAGATCCATCAGCCCTGACCCACAGCTTAAATGCAACCTCATGAGTGACCTTCAGCCAGGACCACCCAGGTAGGTAAGGTGCACCCAGATGATACTATAAGATGCTAAATGTTTGTTGTGAATGGCTAAATTTTGGGATAATTTGTTACATAGCAATAGATAACTAATATGCCATCTTGTGTCCACTCCCTCAAAGTGACAATGCTTTATCCCAAGTAAGAATGGCCAATGATCTAATGTTCGATTTTTTTTTTTACTGCCATATAAGACGATACCTTAATTCAGTTAAAACTGCTGCCTCCAGATTGTCACTAAAGAGCAGTGGGGATTTTATTTTTTATTTATTTATTTATTTTTAAAGATGACCGGTGAGGGGATCTTAACCCTTGACTTGGTGTTGTCAGCACCACGCTCAGCCAGTGAGTCAACTGGCCATCCCTATATGGGATCCGAACCCGTGGCCTTGGTGTTATCAGCACCGCACTCTCCCGAGTGAGCCACGGGCCAGCCCAGCAGTGGGGATTTTAGATGCTGGTGGAATGCTAATGGAAAAGATTTACTGGGGCAGAGGGCCCACACTTAATTTGTATACACTGGGTCCTTAGCCCAGGCAATGTTTACAGCTTCTTAGAATCCTCAGCTTATCAAATTTTGACCAAAATAATCCAGGTTTGTGGTGGTATCCAGACTGTACCCCTCATACCAGTTTCCCCCTTGGATAATGATAGCTAAAGTTTATTGAGTACTAGCTAAGTATCAGGCACTGTTCTATGCACTTCACAATTATTAACTCCTTACAAATCCTTACAATAACCCTATTCTACAGATGAGAAAACTGAAGCAGAGAATAGTTAAGTAACTCGTCCAAGTTCAGAGTCAGTGAGTGGCAGAACTGGGATTTGAGCCCATGCTCATAACCATGTTACTCTAGAGAAGCCCACATGTATTGAACAGAAGGAGGGATTTTGGTTACCAAAAGGTATCAGGACGTTTTCTTTATTTCCTTTTCTTCCTTTCATTTCCTTGCTCAAAAACATATAGCAGTTTCTCAATGCCTGCTGGATCAAGTCCAAAGTCCTCTTCAAGACCCTTACCATAATCTGGCCCCACCCTACCTATCTTTCTCTGTTCTCCTTTTTTTTTTTTTTTTTTCCTTTTTGTCTTTTTTCGTGACCGGCAACGGATCGCAACCCTCAGTGTCGCGCCTGTACCAGACTGGGACCGGCAACGGGATCGCAACCCTCGGTGTTGCGCCCGCACCTCGCTCAGCCAGTGAGCGGCCGGTCTGTATGTGGGATCTGAACACTTGGCGGGAGCACCACCGCGCTCACAAGCGACGCACTGTAGCAGTGCGCCACCGGGCCGGCCCTCCACCACATAACTTCTACTTGCAGCTATAATAATCCCGATTCCACCATCCATAAGCCACCTCCCTGATTTTGTCCCACCTGAAAAGCCACAATGTTTCTTGGAAACTACTAGGTGTAACATAGTTAAGATCATCTGGAGAAATCTTGAATACCCCTCCTCTTACAGTGGTCATCTCAGATTCCAAGGAGAAGACTATGAATTATCTACCCAAGTGGAGGTATATCTCTGTTTTGCCAAAGTGAGGCCAATGCTGCAAAGGTAGTGGCCAAATCTCTGCCCCATGTACTATATCCAGCCAAACCCCATCTCCTGAAAGTCTTCCCCAGTTCCTTTTGACCACTTGATTTTTTTCGTCTCCAAAATCTGAGGCCACCCCTAGTCTGAGGCACACAATGTGGGCTGTTCTCAGGCCATTCAATCCTTAGCTCAAATGTCACCTCTTCACAGAAGCCTTTCCTGACTGCCCTAGCTGAAGTAGGTCTCTGTTACTCTCCATCACAGCCCTTTGTTTCTTTCCTTCCTAGCACTTATCAATACAAGTGATGATTTATTTGCATGTTTTTAAACGTGTGTCCCCACTGAAATGTATGCTCCAGTAGGACAGGGATTTTGTCTGTCCTTGTATCTCCAGCACCTGTTATAAGGCCTGGCTCATAGGAGGTGCTTAACAAACGTTTGTTGGTTGAATAAAAAAAATTCACCTGGAAGTTCATTCGTGTGTTTTTCCCTAGCCAGAGAACGAGTTTTCTAAGGGCAAGGCCCATGCCATAATCTTCAGTCTTCCATGGCATCTAGCAAATACTGAGGCCATACCTGGAGAGTAAACTTGTTGGAATGCCTCAGTTTTTTTTTTTTTTTTTCATGCATCTAACCACACTACCCTGCCTTCCTAGGCTGCTCAAGATGGGGAGAAGTAGAGTAGTAGTGGGCCTTTTTATTGCACGAAGTTCTGGTCTTGAACTTTCTAAAGGGGTGACCTGGGGAAGCCTGAGGTGGGAGTGAGGAGTTTGGCAGGTTTTCTGGAGTTTCTGAGTAGTGAAGAGAGTCTTTGCAGGGGAGGAGGTACAGAGATGTCAAAAGGAAAGATAGAAGGGCCTATCCTGACAGGCAAATGCTGAAGCCCGCCCATAAATGTCAGAGAAAAGGAAATCTTGGTCCTGGAGCAGGAGGGGGCATTCGGTATCTAAAGTGCAAGGTGGTCAGGACATTCTGAGCCTGTAAGTCTGCATAGGAACATGGACTAGTACTGCAGGCCTCGGTGACCCCGGTGTGGGAAAGTGAGAGGAGAGAGAGAGATAGATAGATAGATGAGATAGAGAGAGAGAGAGAGATGAGAGAGAGAGAGAGAGAGAGAGAGAGAGAGAGAGAGAGAGAGAGGGGAGAGAGAGGAAAAAGCCTGGGCTTTTCACATCTAAAAATAGAAAGAATCTAGTGAGAGAAGGGAAAAAAAAAAACCTATTTCCTAAGCTTAATGCAGTTAGGTGGCCGAATAAACTGCCTAGAGAGGACGTTGAGTCACTGGTATAAGAGGCATTCAAACTAGGCGCGATCAGATCCCAGGGGGGTTATCACGATCAGTAATCCCTTCCTGGCTGTGGATGGTGGGGGGGAGGTGGTGGGGTCAGTCCTCAGAGGTCACCGTGCATGCGTGCACACTCACACATGCACACACACAGGCACACTTTAGCTCCCTGAATGGAAAATGATCCTGCCTCATCTGCCCACAGCTCAACTGTTCCATTGATAATGAAAGGACTATCACATTACAGAGATTGTACTCCTTCTCCCTACTGACAAGTCACTTCTGTGATCCTGAGGTACCCCTGTAAAGGCCCAGGTGTCCCCTAGGCTTCCCCAGTCAGGAAAGATTCAACAACCTTGCAGATTTATCTTCATACATACAGGCATGTGCAGAGATACATGTGTATTAGTCAGTTTGTGTTGCTTATAATGAAATACTTGGAACTGGGTAACTTATAAAGAAAACAAAATTTATTGCTTACACTTTCTGGGGCTGGGAAGTCCAAAGTCGAGGGAACACATCTGGTAAGGGTCTTGGTGGTGGTGGTGACAGTGACCCAGCGGTCTCACATTGCAAGATGGTGAAAGCAGAGAGAGCAGAGACAGACTCTCCTCTTCTTTTAAAGCCCTCAGAACCACGCCCCTGACCACCATTTTTAATCCATTCACTACTGCATTGTCCTACTATCCAATCACCTCTTCAAGACTCCACCTTTTGATTACCATAACAGAATTTCCCATCCTCTTAACAGTCACAGTGGAGGCTAAGTTTATAATACATAAAACTTGGGGGACACAATTCAAGCTTCAGGGAGTTTTGGGGGGACATAATTCAATCCACCACATACGTGTGTATATTTCTCTTCTCTCTCTCTCTCTCTCTCTCTCTCTCTCTCTCACACACACACACACACACACACACACACTCACACACACATCTGAGTCAATTTCAACAGATATCCTTCAGCCTCACGTCCCTCCGGTTCCCAGAAGACCACCCATGGCCTTTCTGACCGTCAAATCCTCCTAGATTCTTTTGGCAAAAGGTAAGAGCTTTCTCTGCCTACAGAGGTATCTACAATACCTCCCCAAGCCCAGCGATGGCTAACAGAAGGGCCCATTTCTGCTCTGAGGGTCCAGGGAAAATAGAGACTTGCCCCACACCCTGCAGAAGAGGCCATGTTCTTTTTCTTGCCTTTACTCCCACCCCACCCTCTCCTTTTCCCCTTTGTCAACAGCAAACTCAAAGGTCTCCTCAGTCCCACTGAAGGGAAGAGGAAAGAACAGGACCCAAATGAAATGGATCAACTAGTAAGTAGACTGAGAAATTGAAAATGCGTCAGAGGCCTAGGGAGGGAAATGGAGAGCAGTGGGGGAGGGAATGAAAGTGGAAAGGCCCCAACTGAGAAGCCAGTGACCACAAACGGCCCTGCAGTGTCCTGGCCTGGCCGAAGCTGCTCTGATCTGCTCACTGTTGGCTCAGAGTCAAGAGCATGGCATCTACCAGGGCTGGCCAGTGGCAAAACGGTGTGGCGGCGGGAGCTGGTCTCCAGCATCCCCTTGTCTTATTCTCATCTCCACTTTGAGATTCCCTCTCCCAGACTCCCAGTGCTTTCTCCTGTCCCAAGAGTCTCGTACAAACTTCCCATGACAAAATCCACTCATCCCTGTCCCATTTCTGCAGAACCTTGGGTACACTGAGTCATTTGTGCACCCAGGTGTGGAATGATGAGTCATTGGGTGGCATTCTCCAAAGCTGTCAGGTGGATGTTAATAGGGTGTATTTGAGGAGGAAAAGAGGGGGATGGTGACCTGTGATCATATAGGAAGCCTTAAGTGATGTTAGCAAACTTGTCTACTGCAGGACTTCACTTGATCTTAGCCAAAAGGCTGAGACGCAATTTTACTGCAGGACTTTTCAGGGCCTTTAATATGCTAATATGCACTGTGAAGCTTAAGAGGGATATACTGTATTTCTCAAACTTATTTATCCACAGAACCTTTTTTGTTTGTTTGTTTGTTTGTAAAGCAGCTTATAGGACTAGTGTTTTATTTGGTGTATTTCCCCTCTCAGATAACTTGGTTGTGTTCTCACAATAGTCCTTAATACCTAAACCTGAAGAGTGACTATAATTGTGGGAAAATCAGGCACCCTTACAGTTAGGGAAGACAGTCATGGTGAGACTGGATCAACCACCAGGCCACTGGAGAGATTATTAGTGACCAGCGTACCCTGGTGGTGTGGTTGTCTCATGTTACACATTATAGGTGGCTGTCACTTACCAGCTGGCCTGCTCCTATCCCATATGATCCCAAGTGCCTTTAATACTTGGCTTTTCTGTGCTGTGTCTGGAGACTAGTATGGAGGGAATAGAGGGGAGCCTGTCTCCCCAAGACATGTCTATTATGTTGACACACTCATGTTTGATAGCTGTTCCTTCCTGAAGCATTTGACACTTGTGACCTTGTTCTCCACTGATAACACCAGTCTCCCGAAGTCCATTCTCTCAAGCCCCCCGGGCCTGCTGCCTCAAGAAGGGCCAGCTGTGAACAGCGGTCCTCTCTCTGAGGTTTCTCATATATGCGCATGAATCAGTCACTTCTTTACAGTGCATAGAACTCGAAAAATGGGGTGCACTGGAGAGAACTTGAGGGCTGTTCCCAGTCACACTGCTCCTCTGCTAGCCTACTTAGTGGCCTGACCAGACAGGTCCCCACAAGGGTACCTCCACCAGCTCCCCTCAAAATAGCTGAGGTACTCTTCAACCTGCTGAGCTGAGTAGGGTGGGCACCAAGGTGCTCTTTTTTTTTTTGCTCTGCTTTGTCCAGGTTGATAGTACTCTTTTGAATAAGGTGACTTAATCCTGTGAAGGGATAACTACCTGAGAACAAGATGTTCTCATCCATTAAACTGAAAGCTCTCTAAAGGTGAGAACTGTACAATATCAGGATGCTAATAAAAGCACCATGGTGACTGTACTCTGCTGGTCACAGCACCCCAGGGGTCCTGTGCTCAGATTGGGAAAGGACCCCTAAGAGGCAGCTTCACAAATTGGAGTGTTGCCAAAAGAAAGTGACTAATATGCTATAAAGCCAATAGGCTGGACCTTTCCTAGGTCCTAGACCACTGTGGAAAGCTATGACCCTTGAGGCAAGACATGTAGTTACTACAGCCAACACAGCACGTAAAATTTCAGAGGTTCATGAACCTCCAGGTTAAGAAGCTCACCTATGGAACCATATCACAGAAGGAATCATTGAGAAAAGCGGGTAGATTTAGCCAAAAAAATAAAATAAAAGTCACTTCAGATATTTTAAAGAGGCTGCCAAGAGGAAGAGGGAGAAAAGACTGTTCTCAGCTTGATACCAAAGGATGTTCTAGTTAGTGTTGTTTGGCAATGGAACGGGCTACCTTAGGAGGCAGGGAGCGCTCTGCTGATGAAAGTTAAGAGTGTGAGGGGTTATTGTAGAATGCCAGGTAAAACAAACTGAGGAAAGCGGACTAGATGGCCTCTAAGGTTGGTTGCCTCATCCAAGTTCACATTTCCTCCCACCCACATATTTCTGTCTACGTCACTGAGATCCTTCCTAGTTTATCACAGACCAGAGTCACAATCTTACTAACAAACTCCAAAAGACAAGAGCAGATCGGCGGTGTCACCCTCACTCCACTCCCACCTTAAGTCATCACTTCTTCCCAGCCCCCTTACCAGGCCTCTCAGGGTTTGCTTGGCAACAGCTAGTTAATCTGATAAACTAATCTGCGCTAATGGGATCATGAATGCTAATGAATTAATGTGTTACCTTCCCAAGTGACATATTTGCATTTTAACAGAGGTCTTCTGGAGATAATGCCTTAACTCAAAGGAGTGATTAATGTTGAAATTTCGGCTGTTTGGCAGTCTAACAAAGGAGGAATTTTTGGAAAGGAAACCTTTTTCCACCCTTCACATCAGACCATCTGCCAGAAGAGGAAAAAACATGGCCCTGCCCTTGAGGGGTTTATACTTTATATAGCTGGGGAATTACAATGGCTAACATTTATTGAGTCTCCACCAAAGTGTTGGCCCTGTGCTAAGTGCTATATAAATATTATCTTTGAATCCTTACAACAACAAGCCTCTGACGTAGGTATTTTGCAGATAAAGGGATTGGGCCTCAGAGAGGTTAAGTAATTTAGTCCTGCATTTCATTGACTCTATGACGCTATCAACTGTAAGTGGCAACATTTTCTCAGATTTCTCTAAGAAAGAAAAAATGCTGCCAATTAAACTACAATGTACCATGAATTGTAAGAAGCATTTCAGTTTCAGAAATGTTAAAAATGTGTCTTCGAAACCATGAAATACAGTAAGTGGTGAGGCTGACTCCAGAGTACACACACTGCCTAATGCTGTTCATAGAACCCAGATGGGAAATAGCCAGGGGACACTTCAATATAATAATATAATAGCAAGTACATATTAATATTTTAAAACAAAATGATTATACAAGTACTCAGAAGATTGCACACTGAGTCTGAGGTCAATAGCAGAATACGTTGATGGGGGTCATGAACCTCAGTGATGGAGAGAAACAGGGACAGTATTTACGGGAGAGGCTGAGCTGAGCCTGGGCTGAGGTTGGGGGATGGCAGGTTTCAGTTAACTCCACAAGTCAGTTTTTGAGGACATGGCACTTTGGTTGGCTTGGCTAAAGTGAAGGGATTAATTAGGGAAAGCATGAGAGATACCCTAATGAGATGGAAAAGGGAAGGAAAGTGAATGGGCAGATGGTCCTTGAAGGCCAGGATGAGAGATTTCCATTTAATATGATGGGCAAAGGGGGCAATTGTGGATTCTTGCCAGTTAATGCTAACGTATCAGGAAAAGCTCATTCTGGCCAGTAGGATGAATTAAAGCTCTCAGCCTCAGAGCCAGGGGCCTCCTTAGGGGGTAAAAAAAATAGCACCATGTCATTAGAGGCAGCAGAATTCCTGGGCATTATTTACCTGACCTCTCAGTCCTCTCTTGATGTGCAGTCCCCTCTCTGCAGGTGCATAATTCCTCACCCAGAAGAGGAAGCAGCAGTGCCATGGATGCGTGGGGCATGAAACCTCATGCCCTGCTGCCGAGCCATGCACCCCTCTCCCCTAGGCCATGAGGGGTACAGCCTGGAGGAGGGACAGCTCATCTCCCCTCCTTCTACTGACTAGCGTTTGTTGAGCCCCTGCAATGTGTGGCCGGCTCTGCCCTGGAGGATATGTGGATGAAGGAGGCCCCTGAAGAGCTCGCTCCCTCGCTGGGAAGAAAGGTGAACACACAGAAAGTCGAAGCAACATGAGACAGTGAAATCAAGCGCTGAACTGTAGTGGAAAGACTGTTCAGATTCCAAAAAGGAAGAGGAGGGATTTTTTTTTCTCTATATTTTTCTATATTCTCAACGTTTCCCATTATGCATAGGTATTACTTTTATGATCGGGGGAAAATCATAATTTTAAAAAGGGGGAAAGCCAAGGACGGCTAGAATAATCAGGAAGGGCTTCACAGCAGTGGCTGGATTAGAGCTTGTTGGTTGGAGGATGTAATGGATGAATTTGCAGAGGTTGAAAAAAGGGGGCCACTGCAGGCTGGGGGGACAGCAGGAAAATGACTGCAGAGGGAGGATTAAACATCCAGTGGGGCACAGCAGGGAAGGGAGAGTAAAGAGACTAGGGGAGCCTGCGGTTGGGAAGAAGAAAGCCAGAAGGATTTTTTATATTTTAAAAATATATTTTATATATTTATACATATACATAAATACACATATGCATAGTGAATCCCAGCTGTTCACTATTTGAGACAGGCCTCAAATACCAGGAAGAAGAGCTCCTATTTGATATAGTAAGTAAAGGGGCGCTATTATAGGCTCTTGACCGGGAGTGACGTGATGAAAGATGTTTTAAGGAGATTCATTTGGCAGCAGCATTGAAGGATCACTGGGCAGGGAGGGGGAGGCTGAATGCTGCTGCAGGAATCCAGGCATGTGGTCATGAGACCTGGGTTATGATGGTGGCAGTAGGAGCAGTCAAGAAAGGGTGTATTCATGAGGTGCCCGCTAGAGATGAACTGCCAAGACACGGTGGTGACTGACTGGAGTGGGAAGGGAATGACTGATTCCAAGTCTCAGCCCTGGGGCTATTGAAAGAGTGATGGTGTCACTGATAACGACAGAGATACAGCGAAGAGGGGCTGGGGCTGGGGAACAGCGTGGAGGGTAAGGTTGGAAAGGAGATCCTGCCTTTGGCTTTAGCTGTAGCAAATTATTAATGATGGTAAACTCCAAAGAGAAAATGTCCTTAAAGGTAATAATGAAATGGAACTGGAGCTCGGGGTTAAAGGACAGGCTTTATCATTTCCAGCAATCACCTAGAATTCCAAAGCAGGACAAGCTATATTCAGACTAAGTGTGGAAACCTCTAAAGGCGAGGGGTGGGAGGGAGGAAAATGGCAGACCCAACAGCCAATTCTGATTTGGACTTTGAGGGTGACAGACTCTAAACCACATGGAGGCAGCAGGCTGGTGGGTCTGTTTAAAGAACCCCCTCCTTTTTCTCTGTCAGTGAGTGATTTCCCTACATATTAGAAAGATTACAACTTGACTGTAGGTGACGAGATGAATATGGAACAACACTTGCCTTATTAATCATATCTGCATTCTTTGTGATTTCACCGGTAGTGGCAACAGAGCCAGAGTGACACACAGTGTCCTTGCCAGCCCCGTGAGTGGGCTGGTTTTCAGACCCCTAGCCCACAAAAGCAAGATCCAGACTTCTGGCCATCTTGATACAGGATCAGAGGCAAGTCTCATTAAAAAATGATCTGGGTGGGCCAGCCCAGTGGCGCACTGGAGAGTGCGCCGCTTGGGAGCGCGGCGGCGCTCCCGCTGAGGATTCGGATCCCATGTGGAGACCGGTTCCCGCTCACTGGCTGAGCGCGGTGCGGGCGCAACATAGAGGGTTTCGATCCTATTGCTGCGCTCCCGCCGAGGATTCGGATCCCATGTGGAGACCGGTTCCCGCTCACTGGCTGAGCGCGGTGCGGGCGCAACATAGAGGGTTTCGATCCTATTGCTGGTCCCCGGTACGGGTGCGACACCGAGGATTGCGATCCCGTTACCGGTCAGTAAAAAAGACAAAAAGGAAAAAAAAAATGATCTGGGTACCTCAGTTTCCCCCTGTGTCAACTGGCAAAGCATCTGAAACTGACTTGCTTGGGTCTAGGTTAGAAGTGGGACTATAAAGAGAACAATTACTGAAGGGAAAAATGCATAGACCAAAGACAAAATTTGGGAGAGAAACAGTGAGTGTAGATTGCAGCAGGATTTCCAAATTGAGAGATCTTGACACTTACCTGGTTGACTTCTAAGCCAGCTGCTGCCATCATGCTCTCTTCTTTCTGCCTTCAACAGGCTTTTCCATGAGAAGGATAGTTAATATGACAGCCACCCTAGTCAGCGACTTGCATTCCTTCTTCCCCATCCCCCACCTCCGTAAGCATTTTCCACTCTGGACACCTGCCCACTTTCTCAGCCACCCTCCTCCCAACCATCACCCCTACCTCAATCAGAAGACTGAACAGAAATCAAAACAGAAATCTGCAGCAGGGAAGTGTTGGAGGCTGCTGGTCGACAGACTATGCAGTGTGAGTGTGTGCGTGTGTGTGTGTGCATGTGTGTTCATCCACCAGTCTAGCCATCTGTTCCTGTTTTCCCAGTGGGTTTGGATCAGAAGCGGAGAGGACTGTTTGACTGGGTGGTCCTGCCCCCAGAGCTGAGCTCTCTTGGTGGTTAGGAGCCCACAGCCTGGGCAGACCTACTCTACTCATTCATCTTTGGAAGGCATCACGCCCTCCTGCAAGAAGAACCAATAGCAGGGGGCTAAAATCTCACAAATATCTCTTTATCTGCAGTTCTCTATGCCTCTCCAACCCTGGGATAGGAGACATGGCCCAGACCCCTGCCCATGGCTGACATTTAGTGGGCTGGGTGGGGAAGGGAGAGCTGGTGGGGAGGCTAGTGAGCAGGTGAGGCGTCTGCTACTAGCCTCCCACCTACCTGTGGACTCCTCACTTACTTCTCTCACACCAGCTGTAACAACAGGGCTCCAGCTGGCATCAAAGTGCTGTGGTAGCTCTTGCCATACCCTGGCACAGGTGCGACCTCCACTGGGATGATTCCCAAGTGCTCAGAGGAGTTTTCAAACTGATTTTACCAGGGAAGTTGAAAGGTATCTGTTCACTCTCAGCATCACTCAGAGGTCTAGGGGACTTGAAACAGACCAGCCACAGGAAGTCCCTGCCTTCAGCCTCCCTGTTGGGGGATGTAGTATTCAGCACCCCAGCTTAGCTGTCATCTCAATGGGATTCGACAGCCAGATTCCTCACTGCTCACTCTCAGGTCACAGCATTGAAGGTCCCTGTGTAGAACAACTCTACTTGGGATGGTTAACTGATTAGCCCATTATCATCTTAGCTTTAGTGAAATTCTGCCACCTAAAGGCCTTGAGGGCATGGGGCAAAGAAGGTAGAAGTGTTGAGGCTAAGAGAAAAGAGTGATACAAAAACAAGCTGAGAGAATCTACTTGGTGGTTCACCAATACCTTGAGTGCCTTTTGGATTTGACCCTCCTCTCTATGCTCACTGCCACCACCCAATCACCTCTCACTTGGATAGCTGTAGTATCTTATAAGCTGCTCTCAAGTCTCTCCTTACTCCAATTCTACTTCCTACTGCACGGCTAACCATCCTAAAACTCTGCATAATTGTCCAACAGCTCTCCAGGGTCTCCCTAAGTTCAGACTTCTCATTATGACATCAAAGGCTGTCCTCATCTGGATACCCCTTCCCCAGCCAATCCTTTTTCTCCACGTGCCTCCACATCCACCTTCTCCTGTAGTCAGACCTCCTGCTGACCCTTCCTTGATTATGCCCTGACCATCTCCACCTCAGGCCTTTTCCCTACACTGTGCCTTCCCTTTGGAAGCCTGCTTCTTTTCTAATCAACAATCTCAATCTCACACATTATTCAAAACCTAACTCAAGTCCAACCTCTTCTGGGAAGCCTTCTCCCTCCATTCCAGCCCACACTCTCATTCTCTCTGTGCCCGAACCCCTATGGTGCTTACTGTTTGGAGCAAATAATGTGGCATGTAATTGTTTTCCATCTTATTTTTTTAGTTGTTTCATTTTCCTATTAAATTATGAATTTCTAAAGAGCAAGGCCTTTGCTTTCCCCTTCTCACCATAACATTGATATAGGGCTAGACCCAGGAGTGCTCAATAGACTCCTGTTCTCATGCCTTAACTCCAAAATGAAGTAAGAAGGAGATAAATAAAGACTCTCTGAGGATCTCCTCTGTCTGTTCCCTCCCCTTTCTCAAAAGATGTTCCAGGCGGCAGAGGAGCTGAGTGTGCCCAGAGAAGCTTAGGCAGCCAATCTGTTCTCAGAGTCTGGCTTTCAGAACACTCCCACCTCCTAAGTTTTCTGGACAATCAATAACACTGCTTAAGTGATCAATCTGAGACACAATGAGCTGCAGGGGCCAGTGTTTGATTAACTCGAGAGAATAAATGTATGCTGGAGGAGACAGAGCAGAGAGGGAGGACCAGAAGAGAAAGCAAGAAGAAAGATGAGCTGGAGGAAGGGAGGGGGAGGAGGTTTTATGAATGAGGATATGATAGGATGGAGCTGAGAGTAGTTCTCACCTGGTCCGATTCAACAGCTTAAGCAAATTTTTACTGAGGTAACTAAATAATCTTGGGGCTATCTCAGAGCCCAGTGAATATCCCAGGGCTGCTGAGCAATCTTTGACCTTGGCAGGAACACTGTTGTGATGATGGCCCACCAAGGATCCACACAGGCTCCATATTGGATGGAGAAGTGGGTGTGGGATGGAGACTTCAGGGGACCTCAAGGAAGAACTTGGGTCTTGAGCTCTGCTCATTGGCTGAGTCTACAGAAATCCCAAACTCTGGGATCCTCCACTCTTCCACCCAAGCCTAATGACTCAGAAACCCATGATGATATGGGACAGTAAGCTTATCTGCCAGGGGGATATCAGCATGACCTTCTCTCTATCCTCAAGCCTCTGAGGCTGGAAATTTAATTATTTGGCAGTTAACAAATAATAAGGACTCCCTTTCCAAAATTTTCTGGAGGGCCCAAATATCTAGCTATACCGCTAATCAAAATTTTTCCTGGGAAAGATAGTGTTATCTGGAAAAAAAATAGAACAGATGGCCTCTTACCATGAGAAAGTTCCTCCTTTAATTTAACCATGATTCCTTCTGTTCTCATTAAAAAACCCATCCTTCACATATGATGGCATCCCTCGTTGTGCAGGCTGAAAGCCTTGGAATCATATTTGACTCTACTTCTTTCCTCACCCCATTCATCTACTTGGTAGGTAAATCAAGTTTCTTCTACCTCCAAATCCATCCACCCATCTCCTTCTTTCTAGCCTCATCCAGCTTTCGTAACAACCTCCTAAATGGTCTTCCTGCCTCCAGGATGACCCTCTTTTAATCAATCTGCCAAAGAGGGAAAAAAAAGAAGAAAAAAAGAAAAATGAACCCGAATCTAATCAAGCCCATTAACAGGGGATAACCGAACAAGCTAAATGACAATAAGGGGACAGACTAGAATAATAAAAGACAAACCAGAATGTGGGATATTGTACAGAACAATTGACCTGATTTCTCTCACAAGCCAAAGAGAGAGGGACATTGGAAGGGTCTTAAGAGACATAACTAACAAAGACGAGTAATGTGTGGAATTTTTTTGGATCTCGATTGAAACAAGCCAAGTGTAAAACATGCTTTGAGACAATTGAGGACACTGATTATGGACTGGGTAATGGAAAATTCGAAAGCATTATCGTTACTTTTGTTAGTTAATGGTACTGTGGGAAAATGCCCTATTTTAAAGAGATACATAGGGTAGTACTAGGGATGAAAAAACACGATTGATGTTTGCAATTTATTTTAAAATACTTCAGCAAAGAAAAAAAGGATAGATGAAGCAAATATGGCAAAGTCCTGATAATTATTTAATGTGGATAATGGGTATATGGGGTTATTATACTATTTTCTCTATTTTTTTTGAGGTTGAAAATGTTTATAAATAAAGAATATAAACAATACTCATCCACTATATCCAGTCTACCTTCCTAGCCTTATCTTCCATTCCTACCCTATTTCTCTGTGACACAGCTGCCCCATGCCCTTGCTCAAGTTATACCTGTCTGAACTTCGTACCTTCACTTACTCATGCATTCATTCATTTGTTCACTCAATGAATATTTTTAAGTACCTCTTCTATGCACCAGGTACTGTAAATACAAAGATAACTAAAAATGAGGAGGAGAAGGAGCCTCCTTCATCTTTATATTCTCCACAGCAACTAGGACAGTACCTTGCACATAATAAGTGCTCAATAAATGTTTATTGAACTAATGTGCAGGGGGAGATGTGATAGAATCCCTGACTAATATGAATCAATAAGTATTCAATGCAACTCAACAAATGATCATGGAGCACCTACTCTGTATAAGGCATTGTGAACAATGGGGATAGAAAAGAGATGAAAAACATTGGGCTCTTTCTTTTGTTGAACTTACAATATAGAAAAGACATACATATAAGAGAAATAATATTTGTGAAGAATATATGAATTAATGATTCGAGCAATACTAATGGGCTGTCCCAGTGATGTGGCTTGCCAAATGTATTTTAGAGACTGCAAGTGCCAGCAGAGTCCAGAGGAGAGAGAGAGAGAGATCACTTCAATCTAGAATGATCAGAGAAGACTTCACAGAGGAGGTGAATTTGAATGTAGAGTTGAAGGATAGGTATGTGGTACTGGACAGGAAAGAAGCATAGGCAGAGAGGAGTGGGCATTCTTGGTGAGTGGAATGGCATGAACAAAAGCATAGATGCAAAGAATGTACAAAAAGCATGTTTAGGAGGTCTGGAGGAAAAAACTTGGCTGGAGTAAAGGGTCCATGTGGAGCTGTGTTTCTCAAGTAGACCAAGTACACCAGAATCACTCGGGAGCTTGTTAAAATGCATATTCCTGTACTCTGCCTCCCAGACCTACTGAATCAGAAGCTCAGGAGGTGGGACCCAGCAATCTGCATGATAACAAATTCCCTCAAGCAATTTTGGGGCACATTAAAATTTGAGAATCAGTGATGTGGACAAAGAGTAGGAAATAAGGTTGGCAAAATATGCAGGGTTAGGCCCACTCAAGGAGGGCCTTGTATGCCAGGCTAAGGAGGCTGAAATTAATCCCATGGGCAATCAGATATCACCCTCCAAGGTCGTTGATCAGAAGTGCCATGAATACAAAATATATTGGAATATTAATCTGGCAAGTGTGTGTATATTATGGGCCGGGGAGGCAAGAGACTAGTGTAGTGTGGACATGAGGTGGCAGGGTCAGGGTGGACAGGGATAGAGTCAGAGATGGTTCTGAGGTTTTTAGTCTGGGAGACTAGAAGGCTTGTGGTAACACAGAGGTCAGAAGAACAAGTCATCTTTGAGAGATAATGAGATGAGTTTGTGAATATTGAGTCTGAGATGCTGGCAGACTATCCAAGGGGAAATGTTCAGCAAGTAGCTGGAAATGGAGGACTGAACCTCAGCAGCAGGGTTAAGTCTGGGCTAGAGAAGTGGGAATAATGAATAGAGAGGTGAGAGGGGAAGCCATGACATGGCTGTGTATCCTCGCTGATAAAGAAAGTGGAAAGCAAGAGGAACTGAAGAACACCTAGATTAGAGGGTGAGGAGGAGGAACTAAAAAAGAGAGAAAAAAGGAAGGGTTGCTCAGGTGGGAGAAGACCCAAATAGTACAACCAGGCAGACAGCTCTTTCAAAAGGTAGGGGTGGCTAGTAGTGTGGCTAATGCCAGAGTGAGGTTGAGTGAGGCTCAGAGAAAGGTCATTAGCTATGTCATGCATACGGAGAAACCTGCTAATGTGCACACACCTGCTCATTCTCATGTTCGTGAACACAAATGCATACAAACAGGTACACCTGCTGCTACATGCACACAGGTAGTCTCTCCTTTTTCCTCTTCCTCTTCCCCTCTCTCCTTCCCCCGCCCTCATGTTATACACATATTCTGATTTCCAGGCTCATTTTCTGAATACCAGGGAGTAGGCACTAGCATGCCACTGGACTGTTAATGTTTTGTTGTAATGATGATGCCCCTGGTCTCAAAAAAAGGGGGTGCTGTTACAGGCATGAGTGGGAAATAATACAGAACTCCAAGATCACTGCCCTTTCTTTAGCAGCTCGGCTGAGGGGGAACTGGAAAGGAGGGAAGGTGACGTGTTTCTCTCACTTGCTCCCTACCCTACCCGTTTGCCCCTAACCCTCGGATTTCTCAGCAGACAGCAAGGTCCTGCCCATTCTGAGAGTCCTTTGTTTTGGCTGCCAATAATGCAAGATAATTTTTTTTTTTTAAATTTACGTTAAGAGGGGAAACAGAAGTCCTTGAGAGAAGACCCAAAACAGAATTTTCTGCTGTGAATGCTAATGGCCTTAAGGCTAACCCACAAGCTGAAGCTGACTTGGGTGTAGATTCTTCCCAGGGGCCTGTCCAAGCTAATGATCTTCACCCAGTATCAACTGGTACCATCTCAACCCCCCTAGAAGTGATTGCTAGGGCCTCTGTGAAGGCACGAGCCCCCAGAAGCCAAGCTCATCTGCATGAGCCTCACTTCCCACAATTTGCTCCAGGTGTGTGCAGTGGGGGGGCAGTGTATGTACTGCGTGTGTGTGTATTTTATGGATTCAGCTAGACTGGAGGCCCCAAAAGAAAAGGGATCCTTCCTCTGTTGCACTGGTGCTGCTCCCTCAAGGTGCCTTGTCCAGGGCTGGCCATGGAGCCCAAATCATTCCTGCAGAGTTGGGGTGGGTACAGAGGGCTTCCATTATCCTGCATCCACCCATGCTCCCTCCCAGGGCTGAATGGAGGATCACTGAAGGAGGGCAGTGCTGGCCCAATGCCTCTCCTCCACCCATCCCCTCTGACTGGCCCCAGACAGCCCCCAGGACTGTAACTGCCTCACCCCCACCCCCACCTCCAGTGCCTTGCCCAGCTTGCTGCTGTCATCAGAAATCTCAGGGTTTCTTGGTGCATTTTTTCTACCTACTACTGCTCCCAAAGGACGTTGTTGGTGGAAAAATCCCCCAAACGGGCCACACAGTTCACTTCTCAAGACTCTTGGACTACACCACTTACCAGAGGGAGAGGTCTCCTGACTCATTCAAAATGGGACCTGCAGCCTCCTAGGAGTCCCCAGATCTCTCCCCCAGGGGGCAGAAGCTCCACTGCACTGTCTGAAGCCACAGCACCAACAGCATCACTAGCTCATGTTTGGGGTGTACTTGCGGGCTTCAGGCTGATAGCCTGGCCTCTCTGCAAGATGCCTCAGATCCAGGAGATGCTCAGAGCCAGGAGCCTGGGGCGCCCATCACCCTATCCTGACTGGCCTTCTCTCCCTCGTGGCCTTCAGCCCATGCTTGCAAGGCAGTTGTGGTGGTGATTGTCAGTAAGAAAGAGGGGAGGATCTCTCCACACACAGCAATGAGTGTTTCTCTCCTGCTTAGATCATATCCCCTCCCTTCTTAGAATCATGCAGTGGCTCCCAATTGCCTCTCAAATCAATTTAAACCTTCTCTCTACGGGCCTCAAAGCCCTCCATAATTACATCCCACCTTCCCACATCCCCACTCCTACACACACATCACACATAACTCGGGCCCAGACATAGACCGCAGACAGACAACACTGTCCACAAACACTCCTGCCTGGGTCCTGCCACAGGTGCCTGAAAGCCCCACCAATACAGGTGTAGTCAGTAAACCACTATCAGCTATTAACACCTTGGCCTGGCAGGGATTGTCATCAGATTTGAGCCAGCAGGGAGCAAAGCCCCGCCTGAACAGTATAAGGGGGCGGGGGAGGGGACTCAGAAGAGCCAGGAGCAGCCGACGGGAGGGGCAGGAGCAGAGAAGGGGCTCTGACGTCGAAGCCATCTCTGTCACGATTTTACCAAGGGCTACAGACTGACTCGGCGGCGTCTCTTAAATTGGTCAAACCCACTAGTCCATGCTCCCCCAAAACCTTGCTTCCCCCTCCACACACACATTATGTCTTATTTCATCTGAGGGGTACCCTCATGACAAGCTGCTGAGGTTGAATTGGTCCCCTCACACACACACACAAAGAAAACAAGCCACAAAATTGGGGGGATGCCGGTATATCTGATTGGGCATGGCCAAGTCTTGTTGAGGTCTCCCAGGGGAATGCTGAGAGCGCTTTGCTCAGTGGAAATAGCAAAGGCTTCCTGGGAAGCCTCTCTCAGCTCCCAGGAAGCTGGCAACTGGATTCCCCTTGCTTCTCCTGCAGTGAGCTTGACCAGCAGGGAAGGGGAGGGAGGAGAAGGGCCTCTCAGCTGAGGGCTCAGGTGGCTGAAATGCCACACTACCTTGGGCCCTCGAGGCTCAGGTGTGCACACCCTTTACCCCAGTCTCCAGCTGGGAAAACTCACTCGGGTCTTCCCTGTGAGTCAGCATAGAGCCCCCCACCTCCCCCTCCCAGAAGGCGCCCCCAAGGGAGACTTGCTCTTATAGCAGTTTCTCTGACAGACAGGAGTCCAGAGACTGCCCCACCCTCTCCGAGAGCTGCAGGATGCTGAGACCACCCGGTGGACTCCAGGGCTCTGCAGCTGGACCAAGATGCCAAGGGGAGGGAGTAGGTCTGGCAGAATTCAGCATTCACTGTGATTAAGGGTTCTTCAGTGGCAGCCGCAAGGGTGGGGGTGCCACCTGCTTCTGGGGGAAGGTGTCAAGCATTTGCCCCTGCAGTGGTTTCAGTATGTGCATGGGTGTGTGTGTATGCGGGGAGCCCAGCAGTTCAGGTGTGGAGGAGCACGACTACAAGAGTTGGGCATGCTTTTTGCCAGAATGGAGTTTTTAAGAGCCCTGGTGGGGGTGTCTACAGTAGCTTGGGGGGAGGATGTCTGTGTGTCGGCGGCGGGGGGGGGGCAGCAGGTAGTGGATCTGCAGTAATGTGCAGTTGTCATGTAGTTTCTCAGGGACTCTCTGAGAAAACACACACACACACTCATATACACTCTCCAAGCTCCAAAGCACCAGGCTGGGGAGTAGAGGAGAGTGTATGTGTGTGTACATGTTTTAGCGGCGCTGGGGGGAGGGAGGGAGTGTTGAAGCTGTGTATGTGTTTGGGTGGCTGCTTTATTAGCATCCTAGTGGGAGGGGGCAAGCGTAGCTGTGTGTGTGTGTGTGTGCGTGTGTGTGTGTGTGTGTGTGTGTGTGTTTCGTCTTTGGATGGGGGTGACTGTGTGGCTTAGCGCCGGGTATGTGGTGTGGTTTTGTGTGCGTGTGTGCGCGCATCAGTGTCCGCTTGAGAACACGGCCCCGGGAACCACGCACATGCTTCAGACAGCTGTTTCTTACAGCCCTGGGGCTCAGGCTTCGCCGGGCACCCCGACTAACTGGCCACCTCCCAGCAGACAGGCCCCGCGTCTCGCCAGCTCTCCTAACTGCCCACAGCCCCGGCGCGCACACAAAGGCTCCATAATGAACGCGCCGCACTCCCCTGCGCTCGGCTCCTCATCCTGCACCCCCGGCGTCGAAGGCGAACCCGCC
>NW_007728466.1:47936-49682 GCF_000696425.1 Galeopterus variegatus | reverse complement strand
GGGGACGGGGGGAGGAAAGAGGGGAGTGCAAATGAGGGGCCTCTCCGGCGCCTCCCGACCCTCGAGTGCTGGCGTCGGTTTCCTTGAATGGGAAAGCGGCTTAAAGGCGCAGCTCCTGGCTCCGGTCACAACTAAAAATAAGCACAAAATTGACAATTGGGGAAAGACTCTCCCAAGACACAACCCAGCGATCCAGCCACCCAGCCCGGCGCTGCCTCACTTCTTGAACCTGACCGTTCCGGCTGGGCTCTGCCGGGAACTGCTGGCAGCTAAGAGGGCAAGCCAATTTCCAAAGTGAACCCGGGAAAGCGGGTGGGGAGGGAGTGAACTGCGGAGAAGGGGCAGCGGGAACGCTGGCTTCGGGGACTCCGTTCCTGGCCCCTGACCTTGCCTCTCGCCCCTTGTTTGCTCGCCTTCTGCTGGGGATGCCCTCCCTGCAGCTCCCCTTCTGGTCACCATCGCCAATACCCGCACGCACCTTGAGTTTCGGGCTCTGGCTCCTGCTCGCAGCTCCTCGCCCCAGCACTGGAGTGTGAGCGGCTTCGAGCCCAGGCCCAGCCCGGGAGCCCACCTCAGTAAGGGAGCGATCTGCCAGCTGGCAGAGGTCTTCTTGTGGCATGCAGTTGGTTTGGTCAGAAGGGAAGGAAGTTAAAGGTGTGTGTGCGTGTATGTTCACCAGCAGATGGAGGGAGGGTCCTACCCTCCCTGCCCCCCACACACACTCACATTGAAGGATAGCAGGTAGGCGCACAGCACAGTGCCTGATGAATGATCTCAGGACATTTTTTAGAGACACGGTGTGAATACTAAACATGTAGCAGCCGAGATTCAAGAGAGGCTCTTGGTCTCCCAGCCTGCTCTAGACCTTTTTGGAAGAGTTTTGGGGACCAAAAAGAGAGGCCATTCTCTCTTCACTGCAAAGGGCAGCCTCAGGGGAGACCCAGAGAGACTAGGTAGCTGGGCAGTGTGTCTAGGAGGGCGAAGTTGATGCTAGGGAAGAGAGAAGTAGGAGGAAACAGTGGAGTTGAAGAGCCTCTGGTGATGCCAAATACGTTGTGAACTTCCGACTGTCAAAGGCACCTTGGAGAGACAGCTAACGTTGGCACCTTTTGGCCTTGGGAGTTCTAAGGTGAAAAGTGAGCCCTCCTCAATTTCCCATGTGTTCCTGGACTCTGGAAGGGAGGCTGTTGGCAAAAGGGGACCCATTCCAGTTGGAATTTTCTCCTCACCTCCAGTTCTGTTTAAGTACATGAGTGAAGCCTCAGAAGAGTCTGGAAGGCTACTAAGGGGCAATTGTGGGGTAAGAGGATGTTTGAAGTTGCGTGGAATTTCCAGGATACAGAGGAGAGCTCCAGGCGCAGGTCTCTGTGGCTTCCTGCAGCTGGGATCAGCTGTGGAGTAGCTGACTAGCAGATTTGGCCATCCGTCCACTGAGCACACTGTTTGCTTCCTTCCTGGTGCTTCATACCTTGAAAAAAAGGATGGAAATTCCCTGCATCTGGATGGGGGTAGCCTAGGCTGGGAAAACAAGCTGATGAAGTGATTAAAAGCGGATGGTGAGTGAAAGTGAAGACAGGCAGGAAGAAAAACACGCAGCATTCCCGGCAAACACACTGGCAGAACCACACACAAGATGCTCCGAGGAACACAACAGACACACAGGGACACATACGGAGTTACAGGCAGGGCCACAGACACACTGAGGTAGTGTAAAAAAAAAAAAAAAAAAAAAAAAAAAAAAAAAAA
>NW_007728466.1:42128-47792 GCF_000696425.1 Galeopterus variegatus | reverse complement strand
TAAAAAAAAAAAAAAAAAAAAAAGAAAAGAAAATAGTCTAGCCAGAGATGTGACTCAGACTTGATTTCTAATTCTTCCGAGGAGAGGTGAAGAGAAGCAGAGAAGACTTGGCCTCCTGTCTCCAGGGCCTAGGGAGGGAGCCGGGAACCAGCTGTCCAGTATGAATAATAATATTTGCAGCCAGACAGTCCCTGGCTGGTTTTCTTGGGGTGGTGTCTCGGGGGTTGGATCCCCTGATCCTCACACAGATCAGCCTTTATTAATATAAATAACACAGATACCAACAAGTTGGTCTGTATCAGCTCTTACAATAAAACTCATGGGTTAATAACTAAAACAAGTGCATTTTACAATTCTGATTAGCCCTCATCTGCTGCTTGCCGGGTTCACTCAAAGCATATGCCCGGGCTCCAGTCAATCTGCTGTGTGGTAAACAAAAGTAAAGGAGGAATATGTGGAGACTACAGTTAACAACAGAGCACTGTGTGTCTTTGAATAGCTAGTCAAGATGATGTGGAATGTTCCTAACACAAAGAAGTGACAAATGTTTGAGCTGGTGGATATACTAAGCACGCTGATATCATTGTACACAGTATGAATGTACCCAAATATCATATTGTACTCTATAAACATATACAATTATCATGGGTCAATAAAGAAAAATAAAAAGAGGGAAAAAAGGAGAGAAATAGAGAATAGAATAGTGAGGGCCGGCCCGGTGGCGCACTGCTACAGTGCGCCGCTTGGGAAGTGTGGCGGCGCTCCCGCTGAGGGTTCGGATCCCACATACAGACCTGCCGCTCACTGGCTGAGCGAGGTGCGGGAGCAACACCGAGGGTTGCGATCCCGTTGCCGGTCCCGGTCCGGTACGGGCGCGACACTGAGGGTTGCGATCCGTTGCCAGACACGGAAAAAGACAAAAAGGAAAAAAAAAAAAAAAAAAGAGAATAGAATAGTGATTACCAGAGGCAGGGAAAAGGAAGAGGAGGGGAGTCCAGGGAAAGGTTGGTAGACTGGTACAGTTACAAAGGTACAGTTAGATAGGAGGAATAAGTTCTGGTGCTCTAGGGTGACAATAGCTAATAATATTGTATTTTGTATTTCAAGATAGCCAGAAAAGAGCATCTTGAATGTTATAACCATAAAGAAAGGATAAATATATAGGTGATAGATATGCTAACTGTTCGGATTAGATCATTATGTAATGTATGCATGTATTGAAACAATTAACTGTTCCCCATAAACATATACAATGAAAAAAAAATAATTAGAATTTTTTTAAAGTAAAGAAGTGGGGAGAGAGTGTTGGGAGGGACTGTGTCACTGAACAAATGCATGCGTAAGGGCTCCTGGGTGACCAGTGAGGCACTATCTGGTTTAGGATAGTGGTTAAGTTCACGACTTTTAGAATCTGCTTCTTTCTAGTGGTCTGACCTGAGGTAGGTAGCTTAACTTCTCTGAACCTTACCTGTGGGATGAAGATGATGGCAGAACCTACCTCGTACAGTTATTGGAGTGTTAAATGAGATAATGGATGTGAAAGGTCTCAGTAAATGGTAGCTGTCGCTCTTTCTCAAAACCAATCTGCCTCCAAGTCACCTACTAAAAGAATCCCCGTTTTGTTCTTATTCTGCCTAATTCCAGTCTGAAGTGAGGTAGCATTTGTGTTATTTCCTGCTCTTGGTCAAAGTGAATTCTCAAGCCTGCGTGCACCCTGGCTAGTTTCACTTCAAGGAGGTGATTCTCCCCTGCCGGAGAATCATGTAGGTAGGATTTTCTTGTTTTTTGTTTTTGTTGTTTGACAAGCTGTGTGCACTTCCTTTGCTCAACAGAAGTGAGGGAGGCGGGGAAGCAGGAGGCGGGGTACAGAGAGGGCACCTTGAGGTTCTTCAACATTCTTAACCCTTGCCACAATGCAGCAAAATAAACATTTGCGTGTAAAACTGGGACCCTTGATCCAGTAACACTGAGATTTGATGAGGGGGATCCCACTCAGGGCAAGAGTTCAGTCTCTTCCAATTGCATGACAGTTGGATGAAAAATGAAGACATTCCAAGCCAGAAGTATATTTCCTATGGAAATCAATACATTAAGACAAAGCTGATAAGTGGCACTATTTTTCCATCTTCCACGCTGAGAGTGCATGGAGGAAGCCCAGCTTTATTGGCACCTTGGTCTGTAATCAGCACTTAACAACCAAGCAACCAGTTCACCATTAACTGAGAATCCAGGGATAAATGGACAGTCTCTTGGCCTCCAGTAATAATACTAATACTGACTACCATTTACCAACACATCACTCATTGCGAGCTGGGTGCTCTGCTAATGGTCTCAGGAAAAGGAGGACAGTTCTTCATCCCAGGGGATACAATTAGTTCCACTGCCCTGGTAGGACCTCCAGCCAGCCCTGAGAGCTTTATGTGCATTAACTCATCTCACGATCACCACAACACCCTTACTAGGTAAAATCATCATCCTTATTTTACAGAGGAGGAAGCCAAGACTAATGTAGCCATAAGTAGTGGAACCTGGATTCTAACCACATAATGACAATTTATAGGAATAATACTTATTATTGCTAATTTTTATTAAGCACTTATTATGGGCCCGGCACTATGTTGGCATTGTACATGCATGATCACTTTTAATCCTCACAATAAACCCAAGAAAGTAGGTACTATGATTATCCCTATTTTAAAGAAAACCGAAGGCTCAGAGAACCTGCTAAGTAATTTCCACGAGGTCACACAGCTGGTAGGGCCTAATCCAGAACTGAAATCCATGCCTGTTTGACTACAGAGTGATAGTGTTTCCAAAAAAACTGTGACCTCAAGCCATCAACTAAGGTTACACAGCGAAGACAGGCTGCTAGCTTTTTCCAAAGAGACATTACTAAGCTGCCTGCTTCTGCTGGGGCAACCCACCTACCCAGTAGCACCCAGGAAAAGACGAATGAGTAAAACCCAGGGTGTCACCAATGGCTGGAGTATGAAGTGCTTCTGCTTAAGGCAGCAAGGGGACCCCTTAGGTGGCTAGGCAGGTCTTGAGATGGTGGAAGGAGGGATGATGTCATCAGAAAGATCGAGGAGGAAACCCACTTTATCATTTTTCAGCCACCATCCCTTTCTTCCCCATCTTGCCTTTCAGCAAGACACCCACCCACCCTAAAGCATCTAGGGCCAACCAGGGCCCTGGTGTTCAGGACAGGGTGGGTAGAGGAAAAGAGAGAGAAACTTCTTGAGCTACGGAGCTACTGGGCAAACTGAGGGGTAGCAGGAAAGCTGGGTGACAGAGAGATTGCCAAATGAAGGAGCAAAGGGCCATTTCAAAAGATCTGTCCCAGGGGCCGGCCTGTGGCTCACTGGGGAGAGTGCGGTGCTGATAACACCAAGGCCCCGGGTTCGGATCACATATAGGGATGGCCGGTTTGCTCACTGGCTGAGCGTGGTGCTGACAACACCAAGTCAAGGGTTAAGATCCCCTTACCGGTCATCTTTTAAAAAAATAGCAATAAAATAAAATAAAGATTTGTCTCTAGGAGAAAGAGGAGAGTGTGGTGCTGATAACACCAAGGCCAAAGGTTTGGATCCCATACAGGGATGGCCGCTTAGCTCACTGGGTGAGCGTGGTGCTGACAACACCAAGTCAAGGGTTAAGATCCCCTTACCGGTCATCTTTTAAAAAAATAGCAATAAAATAAAATAAAGATTTGTCTCTAGGAGAAAGAAGGACAAGAGGCTGGGCAATGATGCTAACAGGGCTTTTTCGTGGTCTTTTGTGTGCTAGCTGAGCCTGCCCACCCAGTGTGGGCTGGGAGACACTGAAGAGCCAGGCAAGGTACAACTCCGGGCTAGTGATCTGCAAACTGCCAGCCAACCACTTTACCTTGGCTGGCTGGCAGGCACCCTCTGTGCTCAAATGCAGTTGCTAATCAGGTCCCTCTGCCTGCTGGTTCCTTGGGTCCCGTCTACCTCCCAGTTTCCCTGTCGATATCTGCTCCCCTCCCTCTAAACTTGCTGGGGAAATGCCTCGTCATGGGAGGGGGAAACTTGGGTCAGAACAGGGGCTCATCCTACTGATGCCCCAGCGACCAGAATGGGGTCACTTGGTTCCTGGCTCCACTCTGGGACTTGGGGTCAGGTGGACTCTATTTGCATTGATAAAGCCCAGGTCTCTTCAGTGCTGCTGGGCAGCTGGCTGTTTTGATTCCTTAGCCTTTCTTGCTTCTGCCCATTTCGTTTAGCTTGGGTTGACAAGATTTGTAACCAAATCTTGGTGTTGGGTTGACAAGATTTCCTTCTGCCATACACACAAACACCTCCCCCCAATAAGCCCCTTTCTCTCTAGATCTTCTCTGAGCGCCCTTCCCTCTACAGCTCCTCAGGCTTTGGGTGTTTTCTGAATGCAATCTCTGCCCCCCCCCATTAAAAATTTATCCATCCATAGTCCTAGTCTTAGATAGTCTGATAAACTAATCTATACTTATGTAAACACTGATGGTAACTGGCAGTACTTCTCAACCTTTAAAACAAACAAACAAACAAACAAACACAGAATCCCTAACCATAGAATAAAGAGAGAATCTGGAGGTGAAGGCCAAAGTGGCCAAAAGCATAAAATTTCTTTGAAGTCTCACATTTTATTTTGAAGATGTGAAATTTCACATTCTACTCTATAGTATACTGGTGTTTGATTTACCATGAAAGTACTGCATGTCTCTAAAATCCTTGCATTTGTTGAAGCTCCAAAAAAATGCACTGTGTTTATCTTGTGGCTCTGTGTTCCCCATAGGAGGTATCAAGACCCCCATCTGAGAAGTGCTGAACGAATACATTACCCCAGAACCTGCTTGCCTTTTGGCCCACTATCTCTATCGAAGACAGCAGTGCAGAAAGAACGACTAGAATAGTTTGGAGTGTGGGGGTGTGGGGGGAGCCCGTCTTCTTGTTCAGGCTCCATTTCTCCCACAGAATTGCAGCAGAGCCAGCCTCACCCCTAGGTCCCAGAGCGTGTGGGCAGCCACATACTTGGAGTGATGCCAGCCTTCCCCTTCCTCAAATTCACCTGTCCTCCAGCTGTGTGTGCTGGAAATTCTCCTTTGGGTTAAGGCCCAATCTCCAGAAGGTCCTGGTAAATTGCACATGTTATCTGGAATGGACAGCACATTAAGTCATTAGCGCCCATTAATGCACTCGCCTGAATAAATCTATCAGATTGCCTGTCACCTCTCGGAGGGCAGAGCTGTGAGGGAATGAGACACTGACCAGGGACCTTTTCTTGGGGTGTAGGGGGTAGGGTGGAAGAGCTCTAGCTCAGCATTTCCCCAGCTGGGGGCCTTGACCCAGCTGCATCAGCATCACCTGGGTGGCTGGAAAAAAGCTGATTCCTGGGCCCCACCCTCAAGCCCAGGACTCTGTCTGTAACAAGCCCCTTGAGTTTGAGTCGCACCTGCATCACAGCACAGCCAGCAGGACTGAGGAGGGGAATGTTGCTCAGGAGGGCTTGGGGGCCAGGACCAAGAGGACTTTGTGGCAGGGGGCAATCTTCCCACCAGCCCTGGCCCTATTCTGGAGCTTCCTTTTTTCTTTCTTCTTCTTCTCCCCCCCCCCCCCCCCCCCCCTCTTTTTTTTTTTTTTTTTTTTTTTTTTTTTTTTTTTTTTTTTT
>NW_007728466.1:35513-41818 GCF_000696425.1 Galeopterus variegatus | reverse complement strand
CCCCCCCCCCCCCCCCCCCCGAGAGCTTCCAAGTGGCTGCCTCCTCCTTGCCCAACTCCCTCATGCAGAGGGAGCCCCACAGACAGAGGGCCAGTGGCTCAGGAAGGCCTTGGAGTGGAAGGTGGATTGACAGACTCTGGGGAATCACTGTTGCTTCCTCGTCTGCCTTCCTTCTCTCCCCCCTGCTGGCATCTTAGGCATGTTTGCCCTCCTGGAGTTAGGAAGCAAAACACCAATTTAAATTGATGCTGACGGAACCTGTCAGATGTCAAGTACTTGCTGCTGTTGCCACCAGCACAGCTATTCCCCAGGAGGGAACCCAGGCATGTGCTTGGGTCAGTGCCACCAGGAGCCAGGCTCCTCACCCTACCTCACTTCTGTCTGGGTGGGGGGATATTCGGAGAGGAGAAACTGGATGGACTGAAATGTACCTAGGCTGCAGTGCAGAGGACAGGGTGCCGCTGATAGGCCCTCACTCCTGGGTAGGCCACTGTGTCATCACGGACACATTACTTAACCTCTCTGTGTCTAAAGTCCCCCTTAAACAAATACGAAGGAGAATCTAATGTCTGCCCAATGCTTTAAAAATGCAGACTTAAGGGCCGGCCCATGGCTCACTCGGGAGAGTGCGGTGCTGATAACACCAAGTCAAGCGTTAAGATCTCCTTACCGGTCATCTTTAAAAAAAAAAAAAAAATGCAGACTTAAAAAAGGATACACTGGAGCTTTTTGGCAAGAAAACTCCACACAGAGACAGATGTCCCTTGAAAAGGTCTTAAATCCACCGCCCCCAAAAGCCCTGGGGGTCCCCACCAATCTGATAAATGAATATTTGCTAATGTGCTAGTGAGGGTCAACAAATCAGTTGACCCACTAGCATTCACTCCCAACAGTTTGTGTTCTGTTCAAAGCTCAGCTTGTAGTATCTCTCTCCAAAGGCATGATTTATAGTGGGAATGTCTGACATGGAGGCAGGCAGCTGAGGAGTTTAAGGGTATGGAGGCCTTTCCCAGTTCATCTGGATAATCCCTTACACGTGCACAAGGTTTTCCAGCATAATTTGATCTTCACAGTAATATGGTGAGGTAGGCAGAGCAGTTATAATCCCCATTTTATAGATGAGGAAGTTGAGGCTCAGGTTAGCTAAATGACTGTCCAGTTGCATGGGTAAGAAGTGACTGATTCCTGGATGAAGCGTTCATCACTCTTTTCAATGCCTTCTCTACCTGAGCAGAGCACAGCGCTCAGAAATACCAGGCCTGGAGGGACCAGGCTTGCTTCTCCCATTCGCTTTTTCTGTGTGTCACTAATTTTTCTTCACTCTGTCTTTTCTGAACCCCATTTTCTCTTCCTCTTGCTGCTATTCACCAGACAGCAAAGAAACAAAAATCAGCTTTGAAAGGAAAAGTGGGTGTTGGTTTATATGTCTCGGTGGGCTAATGCAATAACCCCCAGAAAGTCCTGACCAGAACATTCTCACCTCTGGACAGTCAGTAACTTGCTGTGTTTGACCTGGAGTCAATTGATTAACCTTCTGTCTGCAAGTTCTTGTCTTTTCAACTTGCATAAGCCTTGCTAAGCTAATGGCCAGGTTGGCATGAGGGAAGGTGGGAGAGAGGGGAGTAATGGGAGAAGGGGACAGCTAATGAATAACAAGAGTGGAATAGCACTTTGCAACCATTCCTAAGTGAAGCATCGATATTTAATGGGATTCTTTGCCTCAAAAGCCATGGTTCAGAAATGGGAAGCATTCATTAAGGCACTGCAGGTAAGTCCCTGGTAATCCAAGAAGGCTCCTATTTAGGGGGAAGGCCTAATTATAGCTACTTCTTTTCCTTATCTCCATCTCTTGTTCATTAAGACCAAAGGACATTTGCTCAGGAAATCAGATCTTGGTTTCAGAAGATTTCATCTGCTCCCACAAATTGAATTTCCCACCTGGAGTCAAATTCTCTATTTATAACAGAGATATCATCTGCCCAGAAATCTGTCCTTGGTACAGGCCTAAGCTTGCCGAGATGTCTTTGAATGATGACCAGCTGTATGGGCTGGGTAGGCCTGAGGGAACTGAAGCTGTGGTCTCAGGGTGTAGATCCCAGACTGTGTCTTTCGGAGAGATGATTCGGCCCCAGCTGGCTTTGTCAACTGAGGCCTGGTCCCTGTTAGCCACACAGTCTACATCAAAGATCTCATTAAATCCTCATAACAACTCAATTGAGTAATGCTTTTATCCTCGATTATAGATAAGGAAACTGAGCTATTTTCAGTGGCTACAGCTGTAGGAAGTTCCTTAAGGGCTGCAGTCTTATGCCTGGCCTCCCTTCCTCCACCTTCAGTCCATTGGATTGATCTTGCCAGAGCATGGCTGGCACCACGACACTCTGCCACTCAGAAGACTTCAGTGGCTGCCTGATACCTGCAGCATAAAAACGAATCTCTTGTGCTAGTGACCATCTCCCATTGTTCCGTTCTGAGAACTGCTCACTCCGGCCAAGTGTGGTGCCCATACCCTGCCTCCTGCATTTTGGTCTTGCTGTTTCCCTGGGAATATGTTGCTCTCATCCCCTCTGCCCAGTCACATTGTGTCCCTTCCCCTAGGCTGCAGACCCACCATCTGTGAAGATCCCTTCTTCCTAGGAATGCTGGGCACTTCTCACTGCACCAGTCATTTGGCACATATCAGAGAGTGAGTGCCTTGTCGCTGAGCTTGTGTTCTTGGCTTGGATTGTCATTTGTCTTTTTGTGGGCATGGCCCTATCTATCTTTGTGGGCAGAGGCCTAGCCTTATGCTTCTTTTGACCTCCCAGAGTGCCTGTTCCAATGCTGGGCCTATGGTGGGGTGCTTGGTGGAGGTAGCTGGGCCCAGGCTACTGGTCCCTTCCTCCCATAGCTCCCTGAAGCTCTGCAGTCTCTGGTGAATGCTCTTTCCAACCTTCAGGGCCTCCCCTCCCCATCCTCATTTCTTATCCTTCACTGGAAGCTCCTAGCATCATTCAGTAGCTTCTTCCTTTTATTAATCCTTTTGATGGTTCTTCCTTGGATGCTCTTCAATTTCTCTGAAATTAATCAATCCAGAGGCAGCCAAGAAAAAACTGGGAAGTTGGAGAAATTTGTCTTTCACACGACCCTACCTCCTCTGGTTGCTCGGTGTCTGCTGTTGAGCCAGACAGCTGTCAATTTCACTTCCTGTTCCTGAGATTAAACTTTGCTTAAAAAAAGCATGTAAGGGCCGGCCCGGTGGCGCACTGCTACAGTGCGCCGCTTGGGAGCGCGGCGGCGCTCCTGTCAAGGGTTCGGATCCCACATACAGACCGGCCGCTCGGGTTGTGATCCCGTTGCCGGTCCCAGGGTTGCGATCCGTTGCCAGTCACGAAAAAAGACAAAAAGGAAAAAAAAAAAAAAGCATGTAAATGTCCTTCTCATAATTTACAAAAAATCTTGATTTCCTAGCAAGAGCTAGGAGTTCCTTAACCCTGGGTAGTTAGAAGCTGAGACAAAGTGGTTGTTCTAAGATAGTCAGAAATGCATTTTCTGGGGCTTAAAGGGGGGTGGTGGGAACTTCTTAGGGAAGGAAGAACCTTTCTCTGTTCCAGGAAGAATCACTTTCAGTCACTTATTGCTCATGGGCTTTGATGGCTCATTAAGTCATTCAAGTACAACTACTTTAGCCTGGCCTGGCAAATGTTCTCTTTAATCAGAAGATGGGGGTGCTCTGGCTGGAGGAGGGGCCTGCACCATTAGTTGGCTGGGAAACAAGTGCTAATATTTACAGAGCCTTTACCAGGTGCCAGGCATTTTGCCACACAGGTTACATCAAAGATCTCACTAAACCCTCATTACAACTCTGTGAACTAAATGCTTTTATCCTCGATTACAGATGAGGAAACTGAGGCATCAAAAAGCAAAACAACTTGCCTAAGGTCTCCAGCTAGTAAGTGGCAGAGTTGGGATTCAAGCCCAGTTGTATGTGATGCCGAAGCCCATGAACTTCGCCACCACTCTATCCTGCCATGACATATAAGACTGCCTTTGTGGAGCAAGCATAGAAACAAAGGCCACCCTTTGACTACTTTCTCTGTGCTCTCAAGGCTCACTTTCAAGCTATTACCTGTGACTTACTTTTTCATCATAGTCTTAACAACAACTTTATGCCCCCCACCCTGCCCAAATCTCCCTTTCTTGTCTAGTAAAGAAGTAGTACAGGCCAGTGGATGAGAGCACAGGTTCTGGAGCCACACTGGGTTCAAATCCAGGCTCTGTCACTTTATAGCTTTGTGACTTTGGGCAAGTTTCTTAATGTCTCCGTGCCTCAGTTTCCTCATCTATAAATGAGGGCTAATGATAATACTTACCTCACAGAATTGCCAGGAGAATTAAATGAGGTAATGGATATGTCATGCTTATCACAGTACTTTGTACCTAATGAGCTCTCAACAAATGCTATTTATTATAATTTTCTCCTAATTTGCCCCTCCCTACCCAGGGTTTCCAGAGGCTTCATGCCATCCTTGGATTATCAGTGACCCCCCTCCATAGCTCCCTTTTCAGTATTGCCCTCCTCTGAACATCAGCTTTCCAAGCCCCAAACCTCATGCTGAGTCCTAGTCCTTCCACCAATTGTTAACCCTTAAAAAGCAATCCTATCTTCATCAGAATGAAAGACTCAAAAAACACTGATGAAATACTGATAAAACATTGATGAAAGCATCAAAGAACACTGTCAACAGAGTGAAAAGGCAACCCAGGGAATAGGTGAAAATATTTGCAAATCATGTATCTGATAAGAGATTAATATCCAGAGTATATGTAGAACTTCTATAACTCAACAACAATAAAACCAACAACTCAATCAAAAATGGGCAAAGGACTTGAATAGACTTTTCTCAAAAGAAGTCATATAAATGGCCAATGAGCACATAAAAAGATGGCCTACATAACTAATCATTAGGGAAATGAAAATCAAAACCACAATGAGGTACCACTTCACACTCATCAGGGTGGCTACTACCAAAACCAGAAAATACCAAGTGTTGGCTAGGGTGTGGAGAAATTAGAACCCTTATGTATACTTCTCGTAGGAAGGCTGAATGGTGCAGCTGCTGTGGAAAGCAGTATGACTGTTTCTCAAAAAATTAAACATAGAATTACCATATGATGCAGCAATTCCACTTCTGGGTATACATCTAAAAGAATTAAAAGCAGGCCTCAAACAGATATTGTACACCCATATTCATAGTAACATTATTCACTATAGCCAAAAGTTAAAAGCAATCCAAAGGTCCATTGACTGATGAACAGATAAACAAAATTTCAGCCTTTAAAAGGAAGGGAATTCTGACACATACTAAAACATGGATGAACCTTGAAATTATGCTAACTGAAATAAGCTAGACACAAAAGAACAAATATAGTATGATTCTACTTATAAGATGGACCTTTTATGAATTTGACCACTGTATGTACAGTGGTCAAATTCATACAGGTAGAAAGTAGAACGGTGGTTGCTAGGGGCTGGGGGAAGGAAAATGGGGAGTTATTATTTAATGGATACAGAATTTCAGTTTTGCAAGATAAAAAGAGTTTTGGAGGTGGATAGTGGTGATAGTTGCAGAACAATGTGGATATTTTAATGCCACTGAAGTATAAACCGAAAAATGGTTAAAATGGTAAATTTTGTTATAGATGAGGGTACTTCAAAAACTTAATGGAAAGATTTGTATTATCTTTTAATTCTATTTTTCCACAAACTTTTCAAGTACCCTTATATATTTTACCACAATTAAAAAAAAAAAAAGCAATCCTGTTAATTCCTTAACCCTGAGATGTTCTTAGGCACTCGGGATGCAATGGTGAACAGGACAAACAAGGTTCCTGCTCTCACAGAGCTTACATTTTAGAGTGGAGGGAGAGACAAAATCTATTCAACAAATGAATGAATAAGGTATTTTCAGATAGCAATAAGTGCTATGAAGAAAATAAAACAGTGATGGGGGAAGTTCCTTTAAATTAAGTAGTCAAGAAATGCTTCTCTGAGGAAGTGAGATTGTGACACAAACCTGAACTCTGAATGAAAAAAGGAGCCAGTCATTTGAGGATCTGGGGAAAGGACATTCTAGGTAGAAGGGACAGCTAGTGCAAAGGCCCTGAGGCTTGAACTAGCTTAGTGTGAACTAAGCATTTTTTTTTTTTTTTGTCTTTTTTTTGACCAGCAACAGATCGCAACCCTCAGTGTCGCGCCCATACCGGACCGGGACCGGCAACGGGATCGCAACCCTCGGTGTTGCACCTGCACCTCGCTCAGCCAG
>NW_007728466.1:0-35392 GCF_000696425.1 Galeopterus variegatus | reverse complement strand
ACCCTCGGCGGGAGCGCCGCCACGCTCCCAAGCGGCGCACTGTAGCAGTGTGCCACTGGGCTGGCCCTATGTGAACTAAGAACCTAAAAGAGGCCAGTGAAGGTGGAGATTAGTTTGCAGAGATAGGCAGAGGCCAGATCCTGGAGGGTCTTACAGACCATGGTGAGGGTTTGGATTCTAGTCTAAATCTGTAGATGGCCATTAAACAGTTTTAAGCAGGGGAGCAGCATGAGCTGAATAACTGCTTTAAATAGATCATTGGCATCTGTGTGGAGGAAGAATCCAGGTGAGAGATAATGCTGGCTTGAGCTAAGATGGCAGCAGCGGAGACAGAGAGAAATGGATAGATTTTGGATATATTTGGGAGTCCAACAGGCCTTACTGATGGATTAGATGTAAGAGATGAGGTAAGAAGATGACTAAATGGATGACCCTTTGGTTTTTCCTGAGCAACTGATGATTGATGGTGCCACTTATTAAAGGTGAGGATAAGTGTGGGAAGAGTAATTTGGGGTTTTTTTTGTTTGTTTTTAATTTTTATTAAATCAAAATTGATTATACATATTTTTGGGGTTCAACCTTGAGATATGTTGATCAAATCAATATTACTAGCATATATATTGTTACTAATCGTAATTATTTTTACGTCCCTTTTCCAATCCCTCCTCATCCCCCTTTCCCTCCTCTCTCCAATCACCCTAGATTTCTTCTCTCCCTCTGAAAGAATAATGGTTACTCTGTTGATTTGCTGCCCAAATGATCTGTCCAATGCTGAGAGGTGTGATCAGGTCCCCCAATACTATCATACAGCAGATGTCTCTTCTGTCACTATGAAATGGGCTCTGTGGAGACAGACATCTTCCTCCTTTCTTTATCTCTGCTGGTGACTCCTTGTGTCAACTCACTCCAGTAGCTGGTGGACCATCTGCACGGTGGTTGTGGCATCTAGCCACCTTTGCAGCAGCCATGGTTATCGTGGTGGCTGTGGTGGGCCACCCACATGGAGGAGATGTTTTTGGTCTGCTCCATGGTGCTGGCAGTGTGCCTGGTTGTGGAGAGTGTCCAATCCCTGGTTTCATGTCCTGGTTCCCAGAGTGAGTCCTGAGGTGCTGGCATGGTGTGTCTGGTTGTGGGAGGGGGTCCAGTCCCCTTCTCCATGCCTTGGATCCCCAGGCAGGCCCCAAGGCACTGGTGAGGTGTGTCTGGTTGTGGGGGGGTGTCTGGTCCCCGGTTCCATACCCTGGATCCCTGAGTGGGCCCCCAGGCACTGGTGCAGGGTGCCTGGTTGTGAGAGGGGGGATCTGGCCCCCCTCTCCATGCCTCAGGTCCACGGGCAGGCCCCAATGCACTGGTATGGTGTGCCTGGTAGTAGGAGGGTGATCCGGTCCCCTTCTCCATGCCCTGGGTCTCAGGGCAGGCCCCAAGGCACTGATGCAGTGTGCCTGGTTGTGGGAGGGGGGTCTGGTCCCCTTCTCCATACTCTGGGTCCCTGAGTGGGCCCCAAGGTGCTGGTACAATGTGCCTGGTTGTGGGAGGCAGGTCTGGTCCCCTTCTCCATTCCCCAGGTCCCTGGGCAGGACGTGAGGTGCTGGCAAGGTGTGCCTGGCTGTGGGAGGAGGGATCCGGTCCCCTTCTCCATGCCTCGGGCCATTAGGCAGGCCCTGAGGCGCTGGTGTGGTATGCCTGGTTGTGGGATGGGAAGAGTAATTTTGGAAGTAGAAATCAAAAGTTTTGTTTTGGGGCCGGCCCAGTGGCTCACTCGGGAGAGTGCGGTGCTGATGGCACCAAGGCCCCGGGTTCGGATCCCATATAGGGATGGCCGGTTCGCTCACTGGCTGGCGTGGTGCTGACAACACCAAGTCAAGGGTTAAGATCCCCTTACCGGTCATCTTTAAAAAAAAAAAAAGTTTTGTTTTGGCCATGGTAAGTCTGAGATGCCTGTGAGACATGTGAGAGGAGATGCCAAGTAGGCAGTCAGATATCATCATCATCATCATCATCATCATCATTATCATCACCTCCTAACATTTACTGATGCTTAGTATGTACCAAATACCGTCCCAAATGCTTTACACATATTATATCACTTAATTCTTACAACAACCCTGTGAGGTCAGGTATCATTATCATCCCACTTTACAGAAGAGGAAAAGTGAGACAAAAAAACTAAACACGTCACCCATGGTCACACTTATAGAAAGCGATGGAGCCAGGATGCAAACTGAAGCAGTTTAACTCCAGACCCTGTGCCAGTATGCTGTAAGTTTAGAGCTCAAAGAGGACATGAGGACTAGAAATACAAATTTGGGGATGTTCATCTTATTAATGCTATTTAGAGCTATGGGACTGGATGAAATTATCTTGGAAGAGAGCGAGAAAGGAGTTTAGGGTTGAGACTGAGAGCATCTCAAACATTTATAGGTTGAGTGAAGGAAAAGAAGTCAGCAAAGCAGACTAAAGAAAGCAGGGAGTAGGAGGCAAGCCAGGAGACATCGTGAGATCCCAAAAAGAGTGTCTCAGGCCAGCTGTGTCCAGTGCTTCTGAGCAGGCCTCTTTGTTGAGGACAGAAACGTAACCATATTGATATGACCAATGTTGAGTGGAAGGAAGGATTGTTTCCTAATGCTTGCATGCCAAAACTGCTGTAATGCATTACCCCTTCCCTTCACTTTCTTTTCTTCTTCCCTTCATCCATTCACCCATTCAAATACACTGAGGTCCACTTCTGTACTAGAATCTATGGAAGGTGACCAAAGGGTTCAACCTAGAATCTCACTATTTAGTATTTGCTTTGGAAGGGATTTCCGAGTCAATGTCAGGTTGCAAGAGAGAATTCAGTCATGCCTGACGTGAAGAAGTCTTTCAGTGGGACAAGACAGCCGTGGGGTGCTGCTAACTTACTGAAGGTAAGGAAATTGGCACAAAATCCTCCAACTCAGTAGCCTGGGTCTGCTTCCTAGGAACACAGCCTCAGAATCATGGCACTTTCTACTCTGCTGGACAACTCTTCACAGTAAGCCACAAACAACTTCTACCACGCCTTTCTCCATACATAGAGTTCACAGGTAACAAACACACTCTATACATGATTTTTTACAGTGAAGACCCAGAATCCAGATTTGTTTTGCTCAGCAATTCCCTGCTTCTGGACCACTAGTTCTCTACAGTATATTCTTGGTCACTATACAGCTCTCAGGAAAGTCTGTTCTTTTTCTAGGAACATCTACTACTTCTGGTCCATGCCGAGCTTTCTTTGAGTAATCAGTAGGTCTCCTCTGCCCTCCAGGTCTCATAAAGACCTGTCATTACTTTTTTTCTCTTCCTTTACTTAGCTCTCACCAAAATTAATGGGGCCTGTTTATCATCTACTTAAAGTGGGGAACTGCTGGCTACATTCGGGGCCAGAGTGACCTGTCCCCAAAACCAATTATACTGAAGCTCCATTATATGAGCATTTATAAACCCCATCATTTAGCATAGATATGCGCACTGTACTCCAGGCTAAGGCAGAAGGGTAGTATTTGGAAAGGGAGGGGGGGTCACTAAATTTTTCAAGTGAAACTAATTTCAATTGTATATATACATATATGTATGTATATATGCACATTCACACTCATATATAATAATGTACATGTAAAAGTATATATAAAATAATATATACATAGAACTATATATCTATATAGGGGAAAATATAGATGTATATCTATTTATTAAGAGGGTATTTGTATATCTATTTATAGATATAAATCCATTTATAGATCCATATGAGGGTACTTCAAAATTAAAAGACAATGTGAATCCTTCCATGAACTTTTTTTTTTTCCTTTTTGTCTTTTTTACTGACCGGTAACGGGATCGCAACCCTCGGTGTTGCGCCCACACCGCGCTCAGCCAGTGAGCGGGAACCGGTCTCCATATGGGATCCGAACCCTCAGTGGGAGCGCCACCGCGCTCCCAAGCGGCACACTCTCCAGTGCACCACCGGGCCGGCCCCTTCCATGAACTTTTTGAAGTACCCTCGTATATAAAACAAAGCAATGGAGACCCTCCCCCACTCCCTTAGACATACAGTGACTTACAGCCTCTTGAGATCCAAGTTTTCCAGTAGGATAAGTGACTTGAAACCATCTTTGTATCCCTCTCAGCATCTGGACTACTACCACACACATACGTACCCAAACACACACAATCATAGCAGATCCTTACTGGATATATATTGAATTTTCTAGAATTCAGTGTAGTAGGCCTTGTTGTCTGACATTACTAGTATCTGCAGGGCTAAGTTGGGATTCTAGTTCAGCATGATCTTTATCAACTCACTTTACCTTTCTGGATCTGACTTTTGACAATCTGTAAAAAGAATAAATTAAACCAGATGATTTATAAAAGGCCTTTCTAATTCTGATAGTCAATGATTACCTGGGGCTGGTGCATATAGGAGATGGAAAGGATCAAAGCGAAATTCCTTCTTCAAAAAAATGTAGCACCAAAGGCTCACAATGTCTGGAGAAGGATGGGAAAGATTATTTGGGGAGAGGAGGAGCAGGTATCTGAAACTAGAGGAGCAGAGGCTGGCAAGAGGAAAAAGGATTTTTCATTCCTAATAATCGCTAACATTACTGAACTCTAGCTAGGTGCCAGGCCCATTACTATCTCATTGAATCCTTACAACAACTCTATGAGTTAAGTGCTGTTGTCACTCTCATTTTAGAAATGACAAACTGGCACACAGAATGTAAGTAAACTGCACAAGCTTGCATCGCTGGTGAACGGCAGAGCTGGGCTGCAAACTCTGGTAGTCTGACTCTGGAGCGTGTGCCCTTAACCACTACTCTACTGCTTCCAGAAATAGGAGAGGAAGGATATATAGAATGTGGACTCCATCTGGGTACTTGGTGACCAACTCAGAGCAAAGGAAGCCAGGCCAAGTGTAGGAACTAGGAAGAAACCAGTTAGAGGTTACAAAGACACCAGCATTAGGCTCTGAATCAATTGCATGTACTAACGTTGTGCAACTTAGAAACTCCTCACTGCCCAGAGTGAAGTAGTTACTGCTGCTTTCCGGGTGTGGGAGGGCCAAGGAATCCAGGGGAGGTGTGTTCTGAGGGCTGAAGCTAACAGAGTCCCTGAGCCACTGGGGGTTGTTGGGAAGACAGCGCAAGCTAACAGCTAGGCAGCAAGCTGTGTCGCCAACATGTTTTTCAATCTCTTTTGAGAGCAGGGCCATCATGTCTTGCCTTTGCCCTAGGTGCTGAGAAATGTGCCCAGCACAGAAGGGGCATTTTCACTTTTTCCACTCCAAGCCCTCCCACTTAAGAGAAATGGCCTTGGTGTTCATTTCTCTTCTTACGACTCCCAATCCTTCCCTAACCTGAGTGAATCTGCCAGTTGACCCAGCAGTTCCTGCCTCTGCAGTTTACCTGGAAGTCTCTCTACGAGGAGCCAAAAAGACAGCTACATGCTGTAGTAGTTCAAAATGGATCAAACAAGCTCCTGTCTTTGACTCAATCTGATTCTGAGTGACTGCAGTTTCCTACTGACAACTCATCCTGCCCCAGGAAATGGACAGCCAAAGGGAGGTTCCAGCTCCCTGTAGACAAAGCTGAACACCTGAAACCTTTTGTTGCCTCCCTAGAAAGAGGGAGGCACATAGGGCCGGCCCGTGGCTCACTCGGGAGAGTGCGGTGCTGATAACACCAAGGCCACGGGTTCGGATCCTATATAGGGATGGCCGGTTCACTCACTTGGGAGAGCGTGGTGCTGACAACACCAAGTCAAGGGTTAAGATCCCCTTACCGGTCATCCTCTAAAAAAAAAAAAAAAAAAAAAAAAAAAAAGAAAGAGGGAGGCACAATTGCATGTGCTGGGTTTCTAGTCCTGCTGAAAAGGGACCCTCTCCCTGTGAGCCATCTTGTCCCCCACCAACCTCCTCCAGCAGTGCCACCATAATTCCTCATTGGCCTTTTTCCATGCTGCCCTCTTTTTGTTCCCCACATTAGAATAATGCTTTCTCCAGGAAAGCCTAGCCAGCCCAAAGGGGTTCCCTGGGGTTGTCTGAACCTTGGAATGTCCCTATCATGCCTCTCCAGGGGCCAGGTGTGGGGCTGTGGCTGGGAGAGAGAGGCCTTACAGATCACCTTTCCTCAGCTAACCAGAAGGTAAACAGATCTGCCCAGGCCATTCACCCTAGCATCCCCAAGATTATTAGGGAAGTGGTTCTGTAAGATATGACAACCCACTTCTCCTGCTCCCTGCTCCAAGCCCTCTTGTTCTGACTGACCCAAAGATAATCCACAGTTTAGCCATCAAGCAGTTTGCAGAGCCCTCTTCAGAGTTGACCACAAAATCAGCTGCACCTCCTGGGCCTGCCTCTGCTTGCGGGCAGGCCCAAGTCCAGGCAGACTGAGGAGAGGCTCCCCAGCTGGTGTCACAATGCTGGAGGCTCAAATCACTAGCTAAGAGGTGCCTCTGCTCTTCTCCCTTACACTCCCCGCCGGATGCCCATTTAGAGTTTCTTTTCCCCTTGCAGGCACTCCTGATGCTCTTTGAAAAAAGATTTCAGTGATGGAGACAGATAACCTGATTTGCCCCAGCTCATGCCCCCAACAGCGAAGGTTTAGAGCCCTTCCTGGGGTATTATTTGGCTGTAGTCCCTTTCTCTGCTCACGCTCATCTCTGCTCTCACCCCATTGGAGGACACTGCTATTACATGACAGGACATTTTTCATCTTAACTGTTTGGAGAGGCCTTTAAATACAGAGTTCCCAGAGTGAAATGCATGGTGTGACCCTGGTTCCTGGGCCACTTCTGTGCCAAGCATTGGGTATAGAATGGTGACAAAGACTGACTCTGTTCTTGTCCTTGTGGAGCTTACAGTCTAAAGGGAAAAAAACATTAACCAAATCATCACACAAATAACTGAAATTATTACAATTTGTGATGAGTACAATGAAGGATACAAATGGACTCAAGTAGAGAATAACAGCGGGGAGAGAGTTGACTTCATTTTTATCAAAATGAAACATGCACCTGGTTTAAAAAAACAAACAGTACAGATGAACTTATAATGAAGAGCAAAATCTTTTGCTCCACCCCCCCCCCTTTAGGCCCACAAATCTGCCACTCTTAACCTTTTTCTTTTAATTCTTCTGATGATTGATCTCTAGGTCTCTACATAATAAGCTTCTGCCCTCTTTCCTTGATTTATCAATTTGATACATTCATTATTGCATTTCTACTATGATAGATGAGAGTGCACTGCTCAATGGCACACACCCCCAATATAGTTATTTAATATTGTTGTTCTACTACTAATTACCTTTGTAACACTGAATAATACACATAAACCCTTATATGTTGTACCATCAACTATGGATAGCATCTCTTGACTCCCTACTTTTATCAGATGAAACTATTCAAGACCACACCCTTCCTTCCACCTCTTTTCCCTTTCTGTTTCCAGTTTCTGTCAAATGTGTAATTACTTTTACATTGTCAAAGTTGATAACATTTGCATTCTCTTCTATGACTGATGATTACACCCCCATGCTTTGTTTATAGGTTGAGTCTAAAAGTTGACGACCAACAAATAATGTTTATATTATTGCCGACAGGAATGTATTTGCATGGGCCCCAGGCACTTTGGCCTTCCTGTGCCCTTCCTTCATTAAAAAAAAAAAAGATCAAATATTATAAGTGCATTAGTGCAAAAATAAATATATTGATATTATATACTAAAGCATTTTCTCTGACCTAAAAGTTCATTTTTCCTTCTGATTTTAAAATAAATTAAAACATTTTTATGTTTCCAAACCTCATATAATGAAATCATTTGTATGTACCCTTTCGTGTGTGATTTCTTTAATCAAGTTAGTGCAATTTTTATGATCTTTTAAAAAGCTTTATTGAGGTATAAATGACCTACAGTAAGTGGCACATGTTTAAAGTGTACGATTTGATAAGTTTTGACAGATTTTATACCCACGAAACCATTACCACAATCAAGATATTGAACATATCCAACACCTCCAAAAATTTTCCTTGGGCCCCTTTGTAAATCACTACTCCTACCCTTAGGCAACCACTGATCTGATTTCTGTCACAGTAGATTAGAATTTTATATAACTTGAATAATGCAGTACTTACACTTTTGTGTCTAACTTCTTTCACATATTTGTGAGATTCATTCATGTTGTTGCATATAACAATTTTCAATTCCTTTTTATTGCTGAGTAGTATTCCATGATATGGATATAATACAATTTGTTTATTCATTCACTTTTACTGGGCATTTGGGCTGTTTCCAATTTTGACAATTGTAAATAAAGCTGCTAAGGACATTTGTGTACAAATTTTTGTATGGACACCTTTTCCTTTATCTCTAGGAGTGAAAAGGCTGGATCATATAGTAGGTATATGTTTAACTTTATAAGACACTGCCAAAATTGTACCGTTTTAAAATCCTACCAGCAATGAATCAGAGTTCCAGTTGCTCCACATCCTTGCCAAAACCCAAATGACTAATTTCATGTGTTTATGAGCCATTTTTATATCTTCTTTTGAAAAGAGACTCTTCAAAATTTTTTGCCCATTTTTAATAATTGGTTTGTTTCTATAAGTTTTGTTATTGAGTTATGATAGCTCTTTATATATTCTGGATACAAGTCCTTTGTCAGATATAAGATTTACAAATATTTTCTCTCTGTTTGTAGCTTGTCTTTTTGTTTTCTTAATAGTGTCTCTCACGGAGCAAGAGTTTTACACTTTTATGAAGTCCAGTTTACCAATTTTTCTCTTTTATGGATCAAGCTTTTGGTGCTATGTCTAAAAACTCTTTACCTAATCCAAGGTCACAAAAATTTTCTCTTAGGTCTTCTAAAAGTTTTACAGTTTTAGATTTCGCATTTAGATATAATATCCATTTTGAATTAATTTTAATACAAGGTATGAGATTTAGGTCAAGGTTCTTTTTTTTTTTTAAAACCTATGATGTCCAATTGTTTCAGCATTAATTGTTGAAAAGACTGTTTTCTCCATTGAATTGCCTTTACACCTTTGTCAAAAGGTCTCTTTTTATTGGTCTCTTTCTGGACTTTCTCTTCCATTCCATTGATCTACGTGCTGATCCCTTCACCAATACCACACAGTCTTGATTACCTAACTTTCCATAAATCTTAAAAATCATTCAGTGTAACTTGTCTAATTTTATTTTATTTTTCCCAAATATTGTCTGGACTTTTCTAATTCCTTTGACTTTCTATATTAATTTTAGAATAAGCTCATCTATATTTACAAGAAACCTCCTGGGATTTTGATAGATATTGCAGTAAATCTATAGATTAATTTGGGAGAATTGACATTATAACCACATTAAGTCTTCCAATTAATGAACATCGTATGTCTATCCATTTGTTTATGTTTATTTGATTTCTTTCATCAGCATTTTGTACTATTCAGCATATAAACCCTGCACATGGCTGTGAATGTGGTTTTGAAAAAAATAATTCTGCATGACATTCAGTTGGCTTTTTCAGCTAGAAATCACGTTTTCCATTAACTTTGAAAATTTTTCTCATATTATTTCTTTGATAATTTTCTTTCTTCCTTCCTTCTTTTTTTTTTTTTTTTTTTTTTTTTAAAGATGACCGGGAAGGGGATCTTAATCCTTGACTTGGTGTTGTCAGCACCAGGCTCTCCCAAGTGAGCCATGGGCCGGCCCCTTCCTTCTTTTTTGAATTTCTAATTGCTGGATATTAGATATTGAACCACTTGAATTTTTCTTTATTGTTTTTCTTTCCTTCTTTATTTCTTGTCTTTTTTTTTTTTTTTTTGGGTGGGAAATTTCTTTACCTTTATTTTCAAATCCTCTCTAGTAGGAAGAATTCTAGGATGGCTGAGGAGATTCCTGCCCACTGGTGAAACACCCTGCATAATTCGTTCCCCTTGTGTGTGGGTGGGACCCATGAATATGGTGGGATGTAACTCCCATGATTAAGTTTATATGGCAAAGGTGAAGGGATTTTGCAGATGTCATTAAGGTCCCAAAGCAGTTTATTTTTTATTTTTATTTTTTTTTAAAGATGACCGGTAAGGGGATCTTAACCCTTGACTTGGTGTTGTCAGCACCACGCTCAGCCAGTGAGCGAACCGGCCATCCCTATATGGGATCTGAACCCACAGCCCTGGTGCTATCAGCACCGCACTCTCCCGAGTGAGCCACAGGCCGGCCCGAAAGCAGTTTATTTTTAGTTAATCAAAAGAGATATTATTCTGGGTAGGCCTGACTTAATCAGTGAGCTCTTTAAAGGGGGTCTTAAAGTCAGAGACAGAAGCCAGAGAGATTCTCCTGCTGGCTTTGAAATAAGAAAACAGCCATGTTTGTGAACTGCCATGTTTGTGAACAAAGAGAAGGGCAACTTCTAGTTGCTGAGGGTTTCATTCTTACAACTTTAAAGAACAGAATTCTGCCAACAACCTAAATGAGCTTGGAAAATGACCCTGAGGTACAGACAGAACACATCTCAGGGACACCTTGATTTGTAGCCTTGTGAGACTCTGGTCAGGAAACCCTGCTATGCTGTGCTTGGACTTCTGACCTACAGAAACTGTGAGATAATAAGTGTGGTTGTTTTAAGCTGCTAAGCTTGTGGTAATTTGTTATGCAGCAATAGAAAACTAACATACTTTTTGACTTTTTACTTTACCAATCATATTTTTTTATTTACAAGAGCTTATCATTTTTTTTTTTTTTTAAAGATGACCGGTAAGGGGATCTTAACCCTTGACTTGGTGTTGTCAGCACCACGCTCAGCCAGTGAGCGAACCGGCCATCCCTATGTGGGATCCGAACCCGGGGCCTTGGTGTTATCAGCACCGCACTCTCCCGAGTGAGCCACGGGCCAGCCCACAAGAGCTTATCACTTTTAAAAGTTAAACTCATTTATTTTAAATAAAGAATACCTTCACGTGGTTCTAAAATCAAAGCACTATACAAAGGTTTACATTGAAAAGTATTGCAAAGAGCTCAATTGTATTCTTTGTTCTAATTTTTTATGGCATTCTATTCTTGTTTTACAGATGTAATACATTTTCAAATTTCTCTGTGGATAATACTTGGAGTTTAATTTAAAGCTACCTTTAGTTCCCTGGATTAATTCTACTTGTTCCATTTATCCTGTGATATCTCTTTAAAGTTCCAGCCTTTCCTCATATGTCTAATGTTCTTCTGTTTCCAGTTCGATTTTAAAATGAGGATATAGAGTCTGACTGGGAGCTGGGTGTATATGAGCAAACCTCGACAATGGGCAGATTTTGGTTAAGGACAATGGAAGGGGAGCTGTTTATTAATACTTTGCGGATGCCTGTGTGTGGAGGGGTGGGGTGGGGGGATGGGAGTGGGTTCCAAATACCAAACTACAAAAGACCTAATTCTGAGGCCCTAACACACAACTGGCTGCCCTAATTTTCTCTAGACACTTTAGTTCAATTCCTGTAATGAAGAAACCCTATGTTTTTAGGCTGGCAAGTAAATATTTGGCTTCCAGGTCACCTCCATGTGGGAACTGGGGATCAGCTCTTCTTTATACAGACCTTCAGTTAATTGCCCTGTTGTCAGCCCCACTTCACAGTCTGATTTCTGATGCACTTGTAGTCTTGCTAAGGTTTGCAAGATAGACAGGCTGCTTCTTTCGGTGCAGCCCTTCCACACAGAGTTTAAACCAACCATTTGCTCCACTCGGCTGCACCAGTTAGCACTCCTCAGATGCTTCCTGACTTTAGAAATTTATTTAAATTTCTCAGCCACTGACAGTCCCCCTCATGTTCTCTTTGTTGTGGTAGGTTTATGCATTTTAAAATGTCTGTGCTGTTATTTTAATGAGGTCTCTGGAGGGAGAGGACTTAAATGTTTGTGCTCAGTCTACCATCTTGAATTGGAAAAATGTAAAATGGGGATAATAGTGGTGCCTGTTACATGAGCCTTTTGGAGGATTAAATGATTTATGCATGTAAATTGCTTACCACAGTGCCTGGCACATATTTGATTATTCATAAATATGTTATTATTATCATTTTTGCTGTGACAAGCAACTGTGGAATAGAGTTCTGGACAGGGATTCTTTTCCTGATGATGTTGGAAATCATACCAGGTAGGTGACCACAGCAGCTGACATCAAGTCAGATTTGGCTTAAGTTTGAGTTTTGGTTCCTTTGGTTCCAGAAAAGCTGATCCAGGAAATAGCTGTAGGTTTGAGGAACAGCCAATAGGGGTGGGTGGAGGGAAGAGCTGCATGCCCCAGGGGGCAAGTCCTGAAATGGAAGCAGTGAAGCAGAACCTGAGCAACAAAATCTCAATTTTCCCTTGCAGCAAATTGGGGGGCCAGCTGTGCTGATGGATGGGAAATGGTGTTTGGCAGCTGTGGTGGGGCGGCGGCAGTGGCAGCAGCAGCGGCAGCAGCAGCAGCAGCAGGCTCATGTAGAGACCAGAATCAAGGTAAAGAAGCCGACTATAAAGGGCTCAGATTAGCTATTGACCTAAGGAAGCTAAGGAGGATGGAGACTGGAACCAGAAGGCAAATGAATAGGAACTAGATTTGTTTTTCCCTCAGAAGGGTTGGAAATGTTCCTCCTAGAAACTCATTTCCTTCCCTGTTCATCAGGCTCCATCACTTTCTCCTGAGTGATTGTGGGCTCTGCATTTGGCTGAACCTGCTAACCCCTAGACAGAGGCCAGAAGGATTGGCCACTGTAGGCCTGTATCCTTAGTTCCCTGAGGATGGGGCTGATCACATATGCAGCAGGAGTAGGTAGTCTGTCTAGGTTTTGTAAAATCTTTAGCAGAGCTGCCAAAACATGATCCTGCCCTAGCTAGCCTACTGTTCTGCTGGAAATCCCACAGTTCCTTTGGGTTTGGTGTCTTCAGAGTTCCTAGTTAAAAGGCAAATACCATACATGGGTATTTTCTGTTCAGTCTTGAGTCCATTACCAGCCAGAAGATTTTGGGTCTAATTTGTTTATTCGAACAGCCATCTAGCATGCTTCCCAAAAGAGGTGGAAGGGGAGGAAAAGAAGAGATACCTGTAACTGGCAGAGAGATAGGAGGCAGATAAGGAGCAGGGTTACCCTCAAGGCAATCTTCTCAACTTGGATGAGGGGCTGGAATGCTTTCCAAGGTCTCTTCCCTTCCATGATTCTATGATTCTAAATTTTTGGAAGGCTAGAAGGTAAAATGATTTGGCTATTCTTCTTGCTTATTTGGGAATTCCATAGTATCCAGTCACTTGAAAAATGAGGTAAAGATAACAGGGCCCAAGGAGTGGGGGAAATGTCTGGAAAAGAATTTGGATCAAAGCCTTGGGAGGACCTTTTCCTTCCCAACACCTTCAGGGAAGCACAGTAGAATGAAGAGAGCCCTGAAACTTAGCTTTAGGGCTATGATTCTATTCCAAACCCACTCTATTTTCCTGGGCAATCATTTGCTTTCTCCACCTCAGTCTCTTTATCAATGGGCATGATAATCCCTGCCCTATCTCTGTACTATTGTTGAGAGGATCAAATAAACTGAAGGTCATGGAAGTGGTCCAAATTATCAAGAGTTCGTTAAATTCAAGATGTTCTTATGTATTAAGCTTAACAAGGGAATAGTAGCTGGCCTCAATTTGAAGGAAGATTTTTAAAAATAACATTTTTCTTAATTATGAAAGCATTATATGATTATGAAAAATATAGAGGTATACCAAGAAAAATGTTAAAATCACACTTAATCCCACTCGGAGATAGGTGCCTTTAATGATTTGGGTTTTGGTGTATTTCTTTCCAGTCTTTTTTTCTTCATGAGGGCAAAAACTGTTTTGCTCATTACTATCCCCAGAATCTATCACTATATGCAGCACATAGGAAATCTTCGATAAATATTTTTTGAATTAATGAGTACATAAACTTAATTTTAAAAAACTACACAGTTTTATATCCTGCTTTCTTTACCTAATTATAAACTGAACATTTCCTATGACATTAAATATTCTTTAAAAACATGATTTTTAATGTTTGCATTGTATTCCACCATATCAATATATCAGCCCTCTATTACAGGACATTTGGGTTGCTTCCAACCTTCTACTATTATAATTAAAGCTGAGATAAATATCCTCATAGCAAATTCTTTGTGCACATACATGTTTATTTCCTTTGGATAAATTCTTAGAAGTGGGATTCCTGGGTGACATGGTAAACACATCTGAAAGACTTTTAATACATATACCAGATTTCCCTTCATGAAAGTTTTACCAATTTACTTACTCACCAGCAATATCTATGTTTTTTTCTTTTAATGCACATAAGTTTTTGATTTCAACTTTGTCACATCTATCTATATTTTTCCTTTGTGACTTCTTCCAATGCATTTATGTTTACAAAGTCCTCAGGGAAGCTCTTTTAAGATGACAAAAGATCAATTTGTATGCGGTTCCTGCTTTTGCAATGCAATCAATGTATTCATGGAAGCTTTATCATAAGACAGTATACATACTGGGAAGTGGACCAAGCTCATGCATACACATGGCTGTATTCATCTATTCCAACCTGATTGGTTTCATCAGCAGAAACTAATGAATGTGTAGATAAAGGCAGTAAGGGGTGAAGTATAGGTGTTCAGAAAGCAGTGCTGCAAGGCAAGCCGTGAAGAATAGTGCTTGCCTCTAAATGGTTCCCCTGTCTTTCTTGGGTATTAGAGAGTTTTCCAGCTAACTCTTCAGAAAACCCCTTTTCGCAGCTGGAAGAGCCCTACAGTGCAGGGCCTATGTTACTAGTAGGTGGAAGAGAGGCCTAATGAAGGCCTAGGATCATTCCAAAATTTTGGAGATGCTGGAGAGTGATAAGCACTTCAGAGAGGTTAGACCTTGATTCTGACCCTCCTTGACCTGGAGTCTTGAGTGATTTGAGGGGCTGGCTCGATGGCTGGGTTTTGGAATAAATGAAGCTCAAGCTGGCCCTCAGCAGGGAGGTGGGACAATGTCTCTGGCTAGTGTTGCCCAAGAAAGCTGCTTGTGGTTCACTTTGGGGCAGAGAAGATCAGAGAAGTTCCAAAAGGAGAAGTTCAGTCATTGATCATCTTTGTCCCCACCACATTTAGCAGAGTGCCGAGCATGTACCAGACACTCAGTAAATATGTGTAGAATGTATGAATGAATAAATGAATAATAGTTCCTTTGTTAGTCTATGCACTCAGAGAGTGTCTTGTCCATTCCCTGGTATTTTCTATGCCTTGGCTTTTGCCTTTACCTCCCAGACTTCTCTATCCTTTTTCCGTTCTCTAAGGGAGCCTTTCCCAAGGCCCTGAAACTGGATATTCTAGTTGTAACACTGGGTAGTGGTTAAGAGAGTGAGCTTTGGGGCATGTAGGTTTGGGGTAGCTCCCTCAACCTACCACTGAGTGATGTGTTGACATTGGGCAAGTTATTTATCATTTCTAAACCTCAGTTTCCCTATCTGTAAAATGAAGTTAACAATAGTATCTACCTCTTTGGGCTGTTGTGAGGATTAAATTAGATAATGCATGTAAAGGACTTAGCATAGTGCCTGGCACATAGTAAAAGCTCAGTGGTTGGTAACTGTGTCCATTTCCTGTGGCTTCTGTAATGAATCACTGCAAACTTGGTGGCTTAAAATAGCAGAAATTTATTCTCTCACAGTTCTGGAGGCCAGAAGTCCAAAATCAGTTTCACTGTGCTAAAATCAAGGTGCTGGCAGGGCCTCGCTCCTTTCTGAGGCTCTAGGGCAGAATCTGTTCCTTGCTTCTTCCACCTTCTGGTGGCTCTAAAGCCAAAAAGTTTCATTATTTTAGTTACACTAAGTTTTCCATTTGTATTGTCAGGGCTAGGGCTCAGACAGTTCAAACCCATTGTAGACTGGGTCACAGACCCCTTACATGCCAGGCTGGGTCACCAGACCCTTCACATGCAGGTCCGTGTGAGGTAATTGGGAAAGATCCCAGGAGCCATTGGCAGACAACACAAGCTCAGGCCTCGGAAGCAGCAGCAGCAGCAGTGGCCTTGGCCTCTTGGGACATCCCGGGGGCACTGGCAGCAACAGCCTCCAGCAGTAGTAGTGGCCTCCCTGAGGGCATCCCAGGGGCGGGGGCCCTGTGAGTCAGAGCCTCTCATCCTTTATACTTAAGTCCATAATCCAGGACACATGGGTGCCCATGCACAATTACATCAGACAATAACCAAGGAACACCTGGCTGCACGTGCATATTTACATTAAATGCTCAGCAAGATTCTGAACTCAGATATGAGTGGCCCTGACCATTTTCCTTCACTTTCCCTACACGTGGCTTGTAGCTGCACTGCTTCAATCTCTGCCTCTGTGGTCACAATGCCTTCCCCCTTCTGTCGGTGTGTCTAATTTCCCTCTGCATCCCTCTTTTAGGATATATGGGTTTGCATTTAGGGTTTACCCAGATAATTCAGGATAATCTCTTATAGCGTAAGGCCTAACGTTTCATGTGCTGCCTCGACATCTTTGAGTCTCACAGTGCCTCAAACTCCTAACTGTGATTCCCTCTGTTCTTGCCTGATATGTTCCCCAGCCAGCAGGAAATATTCTCCAACCAACTAGTCTCCCTATCAGCTGGACCAGCTACATCCTACCTGATCCTCAACCTAATAGGTTTCACCTCCCTTCCAGCCTACAAAATTATTCAAACAAGGCAGTCACATCCTCCCACGGGAATCAGGGGATTCCCCACCCTCCTGTAACTACAAAGCCTGCCTCCCACAGTCTCTTCTGGTTTACTTTCCTCCCAAGTGCAACCCCTGTGTGGCCCTGCATGGCATGCAGTGTCTTCCTCCCCAAGGCTGTGAGTATATGTGGCGATCTCATCGGTCCAGTGTCAGGTGTCACGTATTTGGCCAGCCCCCAGAAACCTAGCATGACTTCTTCCCTCCCTAACGGGATGAAGAAGAGGTGAACAAAATTCTGCCTCTTTAATAAGTGGTGCTGGGAAAACTGGATATTCATATGTAGAAGAATGAAACTTGATCTGTACATCTCACCATATACCGAAATCGACTCAAAATGGATTAGAGATCTAAATATAAGACCTGAAACTTTAAAACTCTTAGAAGAAAACATAGGGGAAACACTCCAGGATTTAGGACTGGGCAATGACTTTATGAATAACACCCCAAAAGCATAGGCACCAAAAGAAAAAATAAACAAATGGGATTATATCAAACTAAAAAGCTCCTGCACAGCAAAGGAAACAGTAGAGTGAAAAGACATCCTACAGAATGGTAGAAAATATTTGCAAAATATGCATCTGACAAGGGATTAATATTCAGAATATACAAAGAGCTCAGACAACTTTACAGCAAGAAAAACAAATAATCCAATTAAAACATGGGCAAAGAAGCTGAATAGACATTTCTCAAAGGAAGACATACAAATGGCCAACAGGTATATGAAGAAAAATGCTCAACATAGCCAATCATAAGGGAAATGCAAATCAAAACCACTTTGTGATATCACCTCACCTTAATCAGACTGGCTATTATACAAAAGACAGAGAGTAACAAATGCTGGTGAGGATGTGGAGAGAGAGGAACCCTCCTGCACTGTTGGTGGGACTGTAAATTAGTACAGCCATTATGGAGAACAGTATGGAGTTTCCTTAAACAACTACAGATATAACTTCCATACGATCCAGCAATCCCATTCCTGGGGATATATCCAGAGGATTGGAAAACATCAGGTCGAAGTTGCACCCCCATGTTTATTGCAGCTCTATGTAGAGTAGCTAGGCAATGGAACCAACCTAAATGTCCATCGGTGGATGACTGAATTAGGAAATTATGGTATATATACACAATGGAATACTACTCAGCCATAAAAAAGAATGAAATTCTACCATTTGCAGCAACGTGGATGAGCTTGGAGAAAATTATTCTAAGTGAAACATCTCGTAGGGCCGGCCTGTGGCTCACTCGGGAGAGTGTGGTGCTGATAACACCAAGGCCACAGGTTCCGATCCTATATAGGGATGGCCGGTTAGCTCACTGGCTGAGCGTGGTGCTGAAAACTCCAAGCCAAGGGTTGAGATCCCCTTACCGGTCATCTTTTAAAAAAAAAAAAAAGAAAAAGAAACATCTCAGGTATAGAAAGAGAAATACCACATGTTCTCACTCATAAATGGGAGCTGAATCCATAAATAAACAAATGAACAATAAAGAGAGACAGAGAGAAAGAAAGAAACAGCAATCACAGTAATAAGTTGAACTTTTAGAAAACTAGAGGTGGAAGAGGGGAGGGGGACAGAGAGAGGGGCTAATGAGGAATTGGTCAATGGACACAAAGAATGATTGTGTATTGTAAGGATGAATAAGCTAACTATCCTGATCTAACCACCACGCATTGTACGCAATTATTGAAAATCAATATTGTACCTACCCCACATGTATGTATAATAAAAAAAAACCTCCCAAATCAAGATCCTTAATTTAATCACATGTGCAAAGACCCCTCCTTTTTTTGCCACATAAGGTAACATTCACAGGTTCCAGGGATTAAGATATGGATATCTTTTGGGGGCCGTTTTTTAGTCCTACCTCAGTAACCTTTATTATTAAAGGGTGTGAAAGTTCACACACCTCTTGGTAACTTTAAAGGGCTAATTATTTAATTCAGCATATTTGAGTTCCTGCCGGCTTTTCTGTTAAGGAGTACTGAGGTGGTTTTTTGTTTGTTTGTTTTTTTTTTTTTTTTTTTTTTAAAGGATGACCGGTAAGGGGATCTCAACCCTTGGCCTGGTGTTGTCAGCACCACGCTCAGCCAGTGAGCTAACCGGCCATCCCTATATAGGATCCGAACCCGTGGCCTTGGTGTTATCAGCACCGCACTCTACCGAGTGAGCCACGGGCCGGCCTATTGTTTGTTTGTTTTTAAGGAAGTGAGGTAACATTGAAGCATAAAGAATTTAATATTATTTTTGAACATCACTTAATGGTGGGAACACTCCTTTTTGGTCAACAAACTTCCAAGTCTCCCCTCATACCTGATTTCCAGGGCTATGGCAGAGCCTGCTGGTTGACCCAACCCCCATATCTCCTATTTTTCCATTGTAATAGAAATTTTGGCTGGGTACATGGCTTCCCAGAAAAAATATATTATTTCCTAGCTTACTTTCCAACTTGAAGTGGCCATAGGGTATAAACCAATGGTAAGTAAAGCACAGGCTGGTGGAATGTAAGCTTAAGTGGTATATATCAGCTTCTAGAAAACTTCTTTAGGAAAGCTGCTCATGTCCTTTGCCTTTTCTTTGAAACTTCCTTCATCCTACTGTCTAGATTGCAGATGAGATGTATGGTGCTTTAGACCACCTCCTTAGACCATGAGGACAAGGGAAATACTGTACACAGAACACTGAGCTGGAAGTAGCTTGGATCCCCAAAGACATCATAGAACAGAACCACAATCTATGTTGTTTAAAGCATGGTTATTTTGGATTTCCCGTCAGTAGAAGACAAGCCAATTCCTAACTGAAACAGATCCTCCTTCTCCTGCTCTTGCTCCTCCTCTTCCTCCTTCTTCTGGTTGTTATTGTTCTCCAAAAGGACCACTGCCTTCAGGTATGATGAACTTGGCTCATTATGCTGTATGAATTCAACATCTGTGTGGACAACTCATTCAACTGGCCTCTCAGTTATTTGGTAACTCATTCCAGTGACTTTGTTCTCTATACTACCTCAGCCACCCATGACTGTTCAATCCCCCAAATCAGCAAATCACTGCTTGAGTTCCTCTGCTTCTTGATTACTTTTTCAACTATTCCCACTATAACCTTTTTTTTCCTCCTAATCAGGAACTCCGGTATATTGACCCCTCGCTTTTCTCTCAGTCCATCAGCTCTCTTCTTCCTTTTCTTCCATTCTTATTCATCATTTAATACATAATTCAGGGCCGGCCTGTGGCTCACTCAGGAGAGTGCGGTGCTGATAACACCAAGGCCCCGGGTTCGGATCCTATATAGGGATGGCCGGTTAGCTCACTGGGTGAGCGTGGTGCTGACAACACCAAGTCAAGGGTTAAGATCCCCTTACCGGTCATCTTTAAAAAAAAAAAATACATAATTCATCATTTCACCATCTTGCCATTGTTCCAAACTCTCCTGTCCCTCTGAATTTTTGCTGTACTTGAATGGTAAAACCCTAATTCTGGATGAACCCTATTATCTACTTTACTGATGTCTTAACCCCAGAACCTAAGCACTGCCAAAGAAATGACACAATAGTGCAGACTGGGATCACTGTAAGTTTATAATAGAGCATTCCAGTTAAACATAGCACATTAAACAGCCATTCCTTCATTAAGTCCTACTAAAATGGGAATAAAGAACATTTTTAAAAAGGTGTAAACCCATGAGAACAAAGAAAGGAGAAAAGGAGACCACAGAGGTTAAGAGGTGGACAAATTTTTGGAAGCTGGAAAGCAGATGGAAGAGTTAGCAGAGCTGAGAAGGTTGAACAGCAAGTCCATGCAAGGAATGATGCCGATGAGAAGCAAGCCACTTTACCTACAGAATCCCAGAAAGGCTCAGAAATTAAAGTTGGGGGTGGAAAAAGAGTGGAGTTGAAAAGAGGGAGTTTGGCTGAAACCTGTATTAGAGAGAGTTACACCCCTGCATCTCTTCCCCCATTTTGATAGAAGACAGATTTATTCAGTGGAGAAACAACCAGAGAGACTTTGGTTTTGGGGCTATCAGGCACAGAGTGAGGCACCATAAGAAAACTGGGATTAAATAAAAGTCTACAAATTCAGTGGTGAGACCCCTGTAACTCTTGTACCACTCAGCCACAAGAATGTCAGCAGCTAGTTATATAGTCACCAGGCAAGGGATTGGGAGGATTGCTCTCCAGAGAAATTGAATGGTCCAAAGAAAAGATCTACAGATACTGGCAGTCCTTCCTCTCACAGTAGTGCAGGACCATAAAAATGACCATTGTAAGGTTAGCCATGGAAAGCAATCTCAATAATCAATGGGAAAAATTACAAATGTCCCATAACCTTTAAATTTTTTTTCCAAAACAAAAACTCGCTTACTGTCAGGTATAGGGAAATGACAATATAATAAAACTGACATTTATTTAGTTCAGTGTAATGTAACACATTAAGATCATTGATAATTAACGTGTTTTCTTTTTTTTAACCTAAGAAGTAGTTTGAACAATACTTACCTTCTTGTAGTATAATTTACAACTTGAAGCAAGCATCTTTGCTATGCCTTGGCATGGAACTAGTCAAACTACTTCCTAAGTTTGGCTCAGCTTCCAGCATTTTGTCCTTTGGCTTTCAATCTTGTGAAATATCTCTGAGAATCCCTTTAATGCAAAGGGCTTTTTCCCAGCATCGCTTCCTCTGGGACATTGTCATCCTTTTTGTCACAACCGCTTTCTGCATTTATGTTGATAAGTTCATCTTCATGAAGTTTCTCTGGCTGCATATCTAGAATCTTTCCTTTATGGTCACGTGGTGACCCTTCATCTTTTGTCTTATAAGGTATTGATGGGATTGCCTTTCCATGAAGATCTGTCTCATCAGCATTAAACGGTTGACGATCATCATAACCACCTGCCTTAACTAATTCTTGGAATCTGGGTGTACCTTTTTCATCAGTATCCTTATCTGTGCTAGTAACTTCACCAGACAAATTAACATTAATCAACCTATCAGACTTCTGAAATGATTAAAGCAGCCTTTACTGGAAATAACTTCAGTGTTTTGGCCTGAACACCAGGCAAACTGATTGGGATTTTTTTTTTTTATTGTCTTCAATCCAAAGTAGAAGTAAACACTCCATTTCAAACATAAGCAGCTTTCTGCTCCTAGTGAAATTTAAAGTGAAAAATGTTGATGCGACTTTACCTTGTTCTTTTAAAATATTATTTGAATTTTTAAATATTCACACCATTGGGCCAGCCCGGTGGCGCACTCGGTAGAGTGCGGTGCTTGGGAGCGTGGTGGCGCTCCCGCCAAGGGTTCGAATCCCATTCAGAGACCAGTTCCCGCTCACTGGTTGAGCACGGTGCGGGTGCGACACCGAGGGTTGCGATCCCATTGCCGGTCGCGGTACGGATGTGACACTGAGGGTTGCGATCCCGTTACCGGTCATGAAAAAAGACAAAAAAAGGAAAAAAAAAAATTCACACCATAGCCTCACGCAGGGCTCTTCCTATCTTTGCTTTGCTGCCACCATTTTCAAATCACATTCAATTTCACTTCCTGCATTTCACTTTTCGTTTCTTCGGTGTATTTTCATCTCTGTTAGCCAACTTCCTCTTCTGATTAACCATTTTTGTAAAATGTCATGTGGATTCATCACTAGGAGACAAGGAGGCCACACAACAGTATACGCTTTCTGGTCTGTGCGTGCAATGAACAACAGATGCACAGTGACCAATCACCAACAGACTTTGAAAGAAGTGACATGGTCTTGATGCACATCTGTTATTTACATGGTGACTTGTGGGCTGAAGAGCTAGCATCAAAGTTTGTCCTTTATGCAATTATTCACAGTTAATACACTGTGGTAGCTAAAATTTGAACTGTACTGTTGGGGGACTGGTGGTGACTAAAATTTGTGCATATTGGAATCATGCAAAGTGACTATTGCTTATATTGACAATTGCCACTCCTCCAAAGAAATGTCTGAGTTCCTCCTCAATTATTTACATTGAAGCCTATCAGTTAATAAGCTCTAAAATAACGTCCATTTCAAAATATAAATAGATAAGAGAGGATCACCAAGCACTCGAGGAAAGTCTCTAATCTGAAAGAGGTAAACCACACACACACACACACACACACACACACACACACAAGAAAAAAAGGAAACAGAGACAATGCATAGAGCAGAAAACTTAAAAAACTGATACTTAATATCCTTATAGACATAAGATAATTCATCCAAGAAACGGAAATAGAATCCTTAAAAAGAAAAAGAAGTAGAGAACAAGAAAGAACTGTTAGAAATTTAAAATAGTATAATTGGATTTTAAAAATCACTGGAAGAGTTGTAAGATAAAGACTCATACCCAGAAAGTAAAGCAAAAAGATAGTCATGGAAAATCGGAGAGAAAAGATAATAGAAATTAGAAAATCAATCCAGGGCCTGCCCGTGGCTCACTCGGGAGAGTGCGGTGCTGATAACACCAAGGCCCCGGGTTCGGATCCCATATAGGGATGGCCGGTTCGCTCACTGGGTGAGCGTGGTGCTGACAACACCAAGTCAAGGGTTAAGATCCCCTCACCGGTCATCTTTAAAAAAAAAAAAAAGAAAAAGAAAAAGAAAATCAATCCAGGAGGCAAAAATCCTGTCAATAGGAGTTCTACAGGAGAGAAGAGAGAAAATGGGAAATAGGAAATTATAAAAGAAATAGTGTCAATTTCTGAGAAATGAAGGACACGAGCATCCAGAGTGTAAGGGCCCAAGTGCCCAGCTCAATTAATGAAAAAGGACCTACACTGTGGCAAATCATCATAAAGATTCAGAATATGGGGATAAATAAAACATATGAAAAGCTTTCAGAAAAGAAAAAACAGGTTACACACAAAGGATTGGGGAACTAGAATGGCATCAGAATTTTCAACAGGCACAATGGACGTAAGAAAACAATGAAAAACTGTTTTCAAAATTCCAAGGGAAAGTTTTAAATAAGAATTTTATATCTAGCAAAACTATTAATTAAGATTTAGGGTAGAATAAATAAATGAATAAATAAATAAATAAATCTAAGAGAACTTACCCGCATGTATCCTTTCTTAGGAAGTGGCTAGGGGAGGTGCTCCAAGAGAGGAGCATCTGGGACTCAGGAAATATAGTTGTCATAGGAGGGGAATGAAAGGAAGCACGAAGATGATAGCTGTGCAGCAGACCTAGAGGGCAATCGGTCCAGAGGGAAGCAAGAGGACAGAGACCTGCAGGACAGATGTCTCCATTAAAAAAAGGGAACTGACCACATTCCAGATGTCCATGGAAATACAGTATGCTGGAGAGAGAGGAATTTAAGAAACACTGACAGGGCCAGCCCGTGGTTCACTTGGGAGAGTGCGGTGCTGATAACACCAAGGCTATGGGTTCGGATCCTATATAGGGATGGCCGGTTTGCTCACTGGCTGAGCGTGGTGCTGACAACACCAAGTCAAGGGTTAAGATCCCCTTACCGGTCATCTTTAAAAAAGAAAGAAACACTGATGACTGAAAAATAGAAAATCAACAAATGTTTTTTAAAGACAAACTCACTCTCGGGGGCCGACCCCGTGGCTCACTTGGGTGAATGCAGTGCTGGGAGCGCAGTGGTGCTGGGTGCACCGCAGCTGCAGGTTCGGATCCTATATAAGGATGGCTGGGGCGCTCACTGGCTGAGCACGGTGCGGGGGACACCAAGCCAAGGGGTGCGATCCCCTTACCGGCCACAAAAAAAAAAAAAACCTCACTCTCGGGAGAAAAAGAGATGTAGAAGAAAGAAAGTAAACTCATAGTATGCTACGTGGCTCAGCAGTGAAAGATATTGACATAGTCATAATAATGTAAAGAATGAGTATCAATTTAGACAATAATTGTGATATAACTCTATTGGAAGGATGGAGGGTAGGGAAGTCCATTTGTATGTGTTTGTACAGAGGCAGGGGGGTGTTTTATTTATTTTTTATTGAAGCATAATTGATTATACATGTTTTTAGGGTACAGCGTTGACCATCATTATTTGTGTACAATATGTGATGATCAAATCAATATCATTAGCATACTCATTATTACAAATCATAATTATTCTTTGTGTCCTTTACCCAATTTCTCCCTAACACTGCTCTTCCTCCCCCTTTCGGGGGGGGGGCGCGGTTTAAAGAGCAAAATCCTATCTCTTCCTTAAATTATTGGCGATTTGATGTTTTTTTCTTCTCTATAATATAATGTTCCTTCTCTATTGGGTATTTCAGCTTTTAAACATGTTTAAAACTCTCTCATTAATAAAATAAAACCAAAATTTTAAAAAAGAAAACCATCCAGCTAAACAACAAAAAAAGAAAAATCCCTCAAACTTGCACAACCTTTCAGCTAATTGCTCTATATCTTCTCTCCTACTTCTTATCACAGCCAAATATCTTTTTTTTTTTTTTTTAAAAGATGACCGGTAAGGGGATCTTAACCCTTGACTTGGTGTTGTCAGCACCACGCTCACCCAGTGAGCGAACCGGCCATCCCTATATGGGATCCGAACCCGGGGCCTTGGTGTTATCAGCACCACACTCTCCCGAGTGAGCCACGGGCCGGCCCACAGCCAAATATCTTGACAGAATGTTTTATATTCACTCCCTGCATTTCCTCTGCAAAAAAAGCTACTGCTTCATAAATTGGTTTGGCAAGGTTGCAGGGCACAAGATCTCTATATAAAAATCAATTGTATTCCTATAAGATGTCCATTCTCTGCAAATTGATCTATAGATTCAATGCAATCCCAATCAAAATCCCAGCATATTTTTGTAGAACTTGACAAGATTCTAAAATTTATATGAAAATCCTAAGGACCTGAAATATCAAAAACCATTTTGAGAAAGAGAAAAATTGGAGTATTTACACAACTTGATTTCAGTCTTAGTTTTAAACTATACTAATCTAGACGATGTAGTATTGATGTAACAATAGACCTATAGATCAGTGGAACAGAATAGCACATACGCATATTCGATACATACAAAAATATAATATAGATATAAATTCAACATTATAAATGATATGTGCACATGTATATAATGTACATAATCAATTTATTTTTGGCAAAGATACTACAGAAATGCAATAGAGAAAATACACTTTTTAAAACAAATGGTGCTGAAAAAACCTGGGTATCATAATGCAAAAATTGAACCTCTACCATTACCTCACACTATACACAAAAAATAAGTGGAAATGGATCATAGATATAAACAAAAAACCTAAAATTATGAAACTCCTAGAAGAAAAATAATAGGAGAAAATATTTGTGACCTTGAGGTAGGCAAAAGCTTCTTAGGACAATAAACTTACACCTACTACATGACCTAGTTATTCCACCTTTAGGTATTTACCCAAGAGAAATGTAAGCATATGTCCATACAAAGACTTGTACACAAATGTTCATAGCAGCATTATTTGTAATAGCCCAAACTGAAAACAACCCAAATGTTCATCATCTGATGAATGGAAAAACAAAGTAGTAAATTCATCAATTAAAATAAACAAATTACTAATAGATTTGTCAACATGGGTGATTCTCAAAATCATGCTGAGTGAAAGAAGCAAGGCAAAAAAAAATACATACTGTATGAATCCATTAATATAAAATTATACAAAGTGAAAACTAACATGTAGTGACAGAAGCAGACCAGTAGAAGCCTGAGGATGAGGTGGAGGGAGGAATGGATTACAAAGGGGCACAAGGAAACTCTGGTGGGGGGTGAGGGGATGGAAACATTTGTTATCTCAATTGTGGTGATGATTTCACAGGTGTATACATATGTCAAAACTGGACGAATCGCACACTTTAAATAGGTGCAGTTTAGTGTACTTCAATCATACCTCAAGAAAGTTTGAAAATATTTTTTAAAAGAAACCAACTACTGATACAGTACAACATGTATGAATCTCAAAATTATTGTGCCAAGTGAAAAAAGACAGAAACAAAATAGTATATGTTATATGATTCCATTTACATGAAGCCCTAGAAAAGACAAATCTATAGCGAATGCCTGGGGCCAGGAATGGGCACTGGAGATGAACTGAGAAGGAACACAAGATTTATCAACTGTTCACTGAAAATGAGAATATTTTATTATATATGTAAATTATAGTTCCATAAAGTTGATTAAAAATTAAAACCGTAATTATTTTCAGATGATATGTCTGGTTATCCAGAAAATTCAAAATAATCTATATTTAAACTGAAAATTAATAAGTGAGTTTAGGAAGATAATCCTTACTGAGGTCAAGATACAAAAATGAGTCGTATTTCCATATGTCAGAGCAATTTGAAAATGAAATTTAAAAACTATACTACTCTAGATTAGATCTTGGAACAGAAAGAGGACATGAATGGAAAATCTGCTAAAATCTAATTAAAGTCTGAAGTTTAGTTAATAGTAATGTACCAATGACAGTTTCTTAGTTTTGACAAAAGCACCACAGAAGTGTAAGATGTAAACAACAGGGGAAATCATGTAAAGCATATACAGGTATTCTTTGTACTATCTTTGTCACTTTCCCGTAAATCTAAATTAAGTCCAAAGTAAAAGAATTTTTTTTTAAAAAGCCATCCTTAAAACTCAAAAATAAAATAAAACAAACTGACTTGAATTTCTATCTAGTGATAGAATTATTCAAAAACCTTCGAAACAGTAATTTGGCTGTATATCTCCAGTAAGATAAACCCTACGGAGAAAAATAATTAGAAACAAACCAACAACAATATCCTTTAACCCTCAGTATATCTGCAAAAATGTCATCCCCATTTACCATCTGGATCCAATGTACCCTTTTCGGTATTTATATTTTTAAGTCATCCTACACATAATTTACAAAATAAGAGTAAAGGCATAGTGAAAAACAACTTTATAAAAACATTTAGGAAGGATTTTAATATAACAAATTATTTTGCATCAAGTTAATTTTGGCACAAAAATATCATAAACAATCGAATGTGGTCACATGGCCTCTTAGCAAAAAGGGATGGTTCAGGTCCATGTCACAAAATAGCACATAAAAAAGCACTTCCTGTTAAATGACTGTCATTCTTTTTTTTTTTTTTTGCAAGTTTTGTTTTGTTTTGTTTTTGTCATTCCTTTTTGTCTTCATAAATATATTGTTTACTCATCAGTTCTCGAGTTTGCAAAAATTCATCTAGGATATCTTCATCCGAAGACTCATAGTCTGAGATTTCACTTACACAATCAATTTCACTGTCATCAGAGTCTGGAGTGCTGTTATCTCTCTCTTTGTATTCACATTCTGATTCATCTAGTAATTGTAAAACACTCTTCTTTGTCAATTTTCTTCTATTTGTGATTATGGGAAGAAAACCTAAAAAAAGTCCGTGTTCTCAAATGAGTTTATGAAAAGCTAAAAGCAGGCTACAAAACAAAAACAGAAACAAAATAGCATAGAAAAACACCCAATATCTAAGCATAAAACTAGAAAAAGTGTGCAAAGTCTCTAAACAGAAAGTTCTAAATCTCAATATTGTAAAGATGTTAATTCTTGCCAATTTGATCTATAAATTCAAGACAATCCCAATCAAATCCCAGTAGTTTTATTGTGGAAATTGGTATGCCAATTCTAAAATTTATATGGAAGTGCAAAGGGCCAAAAATAGCTAAGGTAATCTTGAAGAAGGACAAAACCAGACCAGAAACCAAGCTTTATATAGCTACAATTATTAAGATAATGTGGTGTCGACACAAGGATAGACAAGTAGACCAATGGAACAGAACAGAGAATCTAAAACCAAATCGAGTAATTTATTACGTCAAAGATGACTTTGCAGTTCAGTGGAGGAGAGGACAGTCTTTCCGTAAATGGTGTTTTCAATGAATCATCATTATACAGGGGAAAATTATGTTGACCCTTTCTTCATGCCGTAAACAGAAAGGTATTCTGGATGGTTTGCAGATACAAATGTGAAATGATAAAATGTGAAAACGATAAAACTTTCAGAAGAAAACTTAGGAGAATATCTTTATATAATGGGCAACTTGAAGATTTCAGTGGCCAAATCTGGGACAATTTGAACAACAAAGTAAATAACAATAGTAATGGATTATAATCCATAGAATAAAATAAACATACATGGGTCTATAATAATGTCAATAAATAATTGTTTGGTTTTTTTTTTACTGTTGAAACATTCTGAAATTATATTTTGATTGGTTTTAACGAGATTTGCAGCCCACTCAAAAGTGCAGTAGAGTAGGCACCACAAAACAAATTTATTTGAAATCACCAGAACCAGCACATGAACAGTCATGACATTCAGCAACATGTCCCTATTGAAAAATAGTTTTTATAATCTCTAATGTTACATTTTGTACTAACAGGGTAAGCTGCATGTAGAATAAAATGAAAGTGATTTAAAAGTAGAGACTAAAGGTGATTAAAAATTAAAGTATTTGAATAAAATTGCCCCTTGTTATGTTAATACTAATCACAGTCAAACACAAACATGGACTTTGAGATTATCAGTAAGTTTTTGCATTATATAGGGATATTAACAACATGGACTTCGGAATCAGACAGATTTTGAGTTTGAGTCCTCTTGTCCTAGCCAGGTGGCACTGGATAAGTTATTTAATATTTCTGAACCTCAACTTCCCAAACTCTAAAATGTGAATAATAACAGTACCTAAAGGTTTTGTTGTTAAATGAAGTATCACACCCTGGTACATAGCAAATGTTTAATACATGTGCTCTTTACATATGAAAGACAACTGTCAGTTTTTTGTTTCTTTTACCGATGTGAAAATTAATTGCATTCTTTCTAATCTTTTTAGTATTACCTTATAAACAGCTGCTTAATATGATATATTAATGGAAAAGAGAGATGAGATTATGTAAGAATTAAGGAAACTGACTTAAAAATTGTTTTTAAAATGCATTATTTTCCTTTAAAGCATACCATACCAATTCTGTGGTCTTATCAAGTATAAAAGGAAATCAATTCAGAGACCCTAGCATACCAATAGAAAATATTTTATGCTTCATGCTCTCTCTGAATCCTTCTGAACTACCACATTTTAGTCTCTCCCAACTACAAACTGGGCTGCAGATTGATGTCAATAAATAATTGAATAAACAAAATGGGGGGAGGGATAGCTTGTTCTTGCAGAAGAATTCCAATTAATAAATATAGAAGGTATGATGGAAATAAATAATCGTCATTAAGCAAACATTACAGTAATAATTATTGCAAGCAAAAAACATTGATGGGTGCTAAAACTAGTGGGCAAAAGTTGAAGGAGAAACGGGATATTAGCATAATCTCAAAATATCTTCCCCCAAATACTTATCAATTACAAAAGAGAAAATAGTAACTTTACCGTGGAGAAACATACCAAACACCACTTTAATCAGGTGATTAAGGTTACCATCCCCAGTAAGAAGGCACATCGACATCATATGCCCCCTGACATGATGCACTGAGAAGGGCACATCACCTCTGTGGTACTCTTGCCAAAAATGCATAACCTCAATCTAATGAGAAAATATCAGACAACTTAGGGACATTCTATAAAATAACTGGCTAGTACTCTTCAAAAGTGTCATGATCATTGTATAAGTTTCCTATTGCTGCTGTAACAAATTACCACAAACTCAGTGGCTTAAAACAACACAAATTTATTCTTTTACAGTTTGGAGGTCAGAAGTCTAAAGTCAAGGTGTCAGCAGGAATTCATTCCTTCTGGTAGCTCTAAGGGAAGAATTAGTTTTCTTGTCTTTTCAGCTTCTAAAGGCAGCCTGCATTCCTTGGTTCATGACCGCTTTCTCACATTGCTCCACCATCTTGCTTCCACTGTCATATCTCCTACTACAGACTCTGGTCTCCTGCCTCCTTCCCTCTTATTAAGGACGCTTGTGATTACACAGGGCTCACATAAACAATACAGGATGATTTCCCATCTCAAGATGCTTAACGTTACCATATCTGCAAGGTCCCTTTTGCCATACATTCACAGTTTCCAGGGATTAGAGCATGGGCATCATTGGGGGCCATTATTCAACCTTCCACAGTCATGCAAGACAAAGACTGAGGAACTGTCACAGATAGGAGGAGACTAAGGAGACGTGATAATTAAATGCAGTCGGATCTTGGACCAGAAAATGGACACTCGTGGGGCAACTGGCAAAATTCAAATAAAGTCTGTAAATTAGTTAATAGTATTATATCAATATTAATTTCCTGGTTTCTGTAGTTGTACTATGGGTATGTAAGATGTTAACATTGGGAGAAGCTAGGTGAAGGGTATCTGAAAATACTCTGTGCTATTTTTGTAACTTTTTCATAAGCCTAAAATTATTTCAACATAATCAAAAGAAAGACATACAACAATCAATTTCAACATAATCAAAAGAAAGACAACAATAGCAAACCATAATAAGATAACACTACACATCCACCAGAATGACTAAAATGAAAGAAAAAAAGGCAATATCAACTGTTGGTGAGGATGAAGAGAAACTTGAATTGTCATTCATCACTGGTAGTAGTATGAATTGGTAGAAACATTTGGAAAATTCCTTGGCAGTATCTTTTAAAGCTGAATATACATAACCATGGCCCAGTGATTCCACTTCTAAGCATATACCCAACAGAAGTACAAATATGTTTACTGAAAGCCATGTACAAGGCTGCTAATGCTGCTGAAGCCCCTGGGAGCCTGAAAAAGAGGAAGCAAGAGGGAGCTATCAACTATCTTCAGATGGCGACCCAGTGGTGGTCACTGCCATTACAGAGGCACCGTGTCCAGGGTGGGGGCACTGTGGCTGCAAAGAAGTTTGGGCAGGAGGAGGCAGTGGCTTGTCCCAGCGGTGGGGAAAAAAACAAGAAGAGAAAACCATCAAAAGTAGGGAAAAGTGGAAAAAGTTCAAAAGGACAAAATACAATAGAACAGAGCGCTACTGTCAAAGAGCTGAAGCTACAGAGCTTGAAATTACTACCGAAAAATACTGAAATGTTGGGCCCTTCAATACTTCCTCATAAGGACACCAGAGGCAGCATGACATATTAAGCTTGATATATGACAGATCATTGTGTAAATTATTTTGCAGGAATACAAATTGATTCACTTATAGTTCATCTGAACTTTGAATTGACACTTATTTTTTATTGTTGGTTTTTCTTTCTCATTTTCACCATTCTATTTTTTACACCCACTTCTGGTGCCACCCGCTTACTAAATATGATTGACTCATGCATGTGAATTAAACCATTATTGTACACGTTTTTACTCTCTTGTCTCTCAGCATTACTCTTAATTTGAGCATTTCAACCTGAACATTTCGAATAGGTTTGATATTTCTGTCACTTTTCAAACTTTAATATATCACACCTACTTTTACAATCAACAGTCACTCAAATTATCCTGTGAAATCACCTTTAGTAGGACAGTATATCATGCTTGGACTTCATACCCTTGAGAGGTGTAGAGACCATTTACCAGTCCAGGAGAGAGTAGCCCAAGAGGTTTGGGAAGTAATACTAACAAAGAAAATATTACAGAACTTGGCCATGTGGTTAGTTGTACTTCAAGTATGTGAAAGGTTTTTATAATAAAATTCTGACTGGCTGTTTTCAAGCTGTACAAAAGAGAATACAGGGGAGAAATTTGCTTAAATTGCAGTTTTTTTTTTTTTTTTAGTTGGAAACAAGGGAAAATTTGGTGATATGGGTTTTTTGGTAAGGAAGCAAGTCTTGGAGGTTGATAGTAAAAGACAGAGTGGTGTAGTAGAGGGTGCTTCAGGTGAGTGGTTAGAAAATAAAAGGCCAATTCCTGCTCACCATAAATGTTACTACATGCAAATCACTTAATTTCTGTGGCACTGTTTCCTCACCTTCAAAATGACTTGATGAGCTTAATATTTGGTTGTTTTTAACTATACTGGATAGATTAAGTAGGATTCTTCATGAAGGAAATTTCCCTGCAGGATATATGGCCAATTATATATTTTACTGTAACAAAATATTGTTCAAGGTTATAACTGTTGTCATGTAATTTTTGCTTTTTCTCTATTCTGTTTCTTGACTAAAGTGTATTGTTATATTTTTCTTTTTCCCCTTTAAAGTAGAATATTTGTTACAGACCAACATCCCTTATGAATGTAGATGCGAAAATCCTCAACAAAATACTAGCAAACTGAATCCAATAGAATATGAAAAGAATTATGCTCCATGACCAAGTGGAAATTATCCTAGGAATGCAAGGGTGGTTCAACATAAGAAAATCAATCAATGTAAAACACCATATTAATAAAAGGAAGGAAAAAAAAACCCATATGATCATCTCAATTGCATCAAAGGACATTATCAAGAGAGTGAAAAGACGTACTACAGAATGGGAGAAAATATTTGCAAATAACATATCTAATAAGGGTCTAGTGTCCAGAAAATATAAAGAACTCTTACATCTCAACCCCAAAACATAAACAACCCAATTAAAAAATGGGGAAAGGATTTGAAGAGACATTTCTCAAAGAAGATATACAGATGGCCAGCAAGTGCATGAAAAGATGCTCAACATCATTAGTCATTAGGAAATTCAAATCAAAACCACAGTGAGATTTTCACACCCACTGGGATGACTATTATTTAAAACAAACAAACAAACAAAAAGACAAAAAATAGCAAATGTTGAAGAGGATCTAGAGAACTTGTGTTAAATTGCAGAACATTTTGTACATTGCTAGTGAAAATGTAAAGTGCTTTAGATGCTGTGCAAAACAGTTTGGTGGTTCCTCAAAAAATTAAACATAGAATTACGACATGACCCAGTAATTTCACTTCTAAGTGTATACCCAAAAGAATTGTGTTCAAACAAATACATGTGCACATGTGTTCATAGCAAGTACTATTCACAATTGCCAAAAAGTGGAAACAGCTAAAATGTCTGTCAATGGATGAATGGATAAACCAATTGTGTTATATTCACACAGTGAAATATTATTTGGTTATAAAAAGGAATGTACTGATACATGTTACAACGTGTGGATGAACCTCAAAAACCTTATGGTAGTTGAAAGAAGGCAGACACAAAAGGCTTCATATTGTATTATTCCATTTATATAAAATATCCAAAATAGGCAGATCCATAGAGACTGAAGGCAGGTTAGTGGTTGTCAGGGGCAAAGGGAGGGGACAGGGAGGAATGGGGGGCATCTGCTTAATTGATATAGGATTTTCTTTGGGAGTGATGAAAATGTTTTCAAACTAGATAGAGGCAGTGGTTGCGCAACATTGTGAATGTACTAAATGCCTCTGAATTGTTCATTTTAAAATGGTTAATTTCATTTGTCTGTCATATGTTTTTAAAATATTTTTCCTCATTCTACCATTTGCCTTTGACTTAATTCATAGTTTTTTATTTTGTTATAGTGCAATCTTTACATTTTGTATAGTTAAATCTATCAATCATATCCTTTAAGTCTCCCTATATATTAATATATGATAAAAATATCATTGGAATTTAAATCAGTCCAAACATATATTAGTTTATTCTAGGTAGATGTCTAGATACACAATGATATTTGCTAATTAAACCATTATTTTTTCCTAATTGCTTCTCACTTTCTAGTCTTGTTTTAGAAGGTATTTTTGTTGAATATTTCTTTACAGTTTATACTAAGGTATTTAATTAGTGAGACTCTGATCAAAAAGTCTTGAATACTACAGGGCTGGGGAGGCTTTTGCGGGTAGGTTCCTTTGCTTTGTAATGATATATAAGGAGAACAGTCCTTTATCACCTTTGGATGTTGTGTGATGTGGTGCCTGGGAGTGCAGCAAGCATTGTGTGACCACAGGGAAGCTAGTTAAAAGGACAGCCACTACAAAAGCACAATAGATGTAAATGAATTAAAATGCCCTCCACACCTCAAAAAAATAGTTAGTTTTATGTATGTGAATTTCATCTCAATAAAATTTTTTATAAATAGTGTTTGAAATCGACTTGTTGCTTATCCACATAGGTCCTGGAAGTAAAAGTTTTTGTCCAGGACTTAACTGCTGGCTTATTTTGTAGCAAACGTTTAAGGAATATGGCCAACATGGGCTCATGGATTACTTGAAGTTGGAAAATTATTTAGTGATTTAAAGAGAGGGTTAGTTTTTGAACAACTCTCTCATTGTAACATTAAAATATATGAAAAATAACTAGAAACATTTTATGAATATTTAGAATCCTAACAAATTTCTCTGAGATTCATAAAGCTAATTTTGTAGGATCAGACCATAGGATGGTCTTTTTTTTTTTTTTTAAGATTTGTGTATTTTCTTTCAAAGTTATGTTTTTTTTAAAAAATTTATTTATTTTTTCCTAATTTTATTTTGTCGATATACAATGAGGTTAATTATTGTGGCCCATTACCAAAATCCCCCTCCCTCCTTCTTCTCCCCCCTCCCACCCAACAATGTCCTTTCTGTTTGCTTGTCGTATCAACTTCTAGGAGTTGTAGTTGTTAAGTCTTCTTCCCCCGCCCCCGGTATTTTTTTGTGTGTGTGTGAATTTATTTATCTATTTTTAGCTCCCACCAATAAGTGAGAACAAATGGTATTTCTCTTTCTGTGCCTGACTTGTTTCACTTAATATAATTCTCTCAAGGTCCATC
>NW_007728465.1:302724-304122 GCF_000696425.1 Galeopterus variegatus | reverse complement strand
CAGGAGGATTGAGAAGGAGGCAGAGGAAGGTTCATGTGAGGTGGACAAATAGGACCTAAGCTAGCCCGAGAGGCACCTTCACGCAAACTAGGCTCCCCTTCCTCCAGGCAGACAGCCCTATGCCAATGTGCATGCCTTGGTGAGAGCAGTATGGATTGGATCTTAGCCCTTGCTCCTCCCCTTGGTCTGGAGTTCTTGTGCAGTAGACAACTTACACAACTGAACATGGCAGCGCTGGTTCACACAAACTCAGTGGTGAGGACACAGAACACAGGATACAATTTCCTAAGGAATTGGAGTACTGGCCTCTCCCAGCCATCTCACCTCAATATACCTAGATACTTTTTACCCTCCAGTTTTCCTACTACTGTGTGACTGCAGCTAAGTCCCTTCCCCTCTCTGGGCCTCCTCTGTCTTCCCACCGTAAAATGGAGGAGGGGCAGGGAATGCACGAGATCAAAGTTTCCAAACTGTATTGGTTTCTAGGATCTCCAGGAAGGCCCGGTCCTTGGAATGAAAACCCCTCTCCAAAAATGTCCCTGCTTCCCCAAGACCTAGTCCCAAGCCTGGCTCCCACTGCTGCCCAGCTGCTGCTAATATCCAGGCCCCTTCCCTACTTCTGCTGTATTCCTGGTACCCAGTAATGGTCCAGAGTTGACGCCCAGGGAATGCTGGTGGACGGAATGAAGTTCATCCCGGGGGCAGCTCCGTGTGTATGTTGGGCCTGGTGGGGTGCTGGCCTCCTGTAGACCTTGTCCCTGGCCCGTCTTCTGGCTGGGGAAGGTGATTTGGGCAGCCGGGGAGCTTGCTCACCTTGATGCCCACATGGGTGTTGTGGGCATCTGCCCGTGCCCGCAGATCCTTGCTTCCTCTCTTGGGCCCCAGGAAGTTGCTTAGGAACTTGGTGCTGTACTTGAGGTTGTCGCCACACACACCCCATTGCCAGGCCTGCCGGCTCTCCAGGCCCGGAGAGTCATCGCAGGTGCAGCGCTCCATGCGCCCAGCGCTGCAGGCCCGGGCCAGGACATGTGTGAGGGCAGCCGAGGACACCGCGTACAGGAAAGCCGTCTCCTTGAAACCTGTGCCCGGCACCCAGGGGGGATCGAGAGGGAGGAAGGCAAGAAGCTCAAAGGCTGCCCGCCACCCTCTGGGGGCAGAAAGGAGGGGGCGTCATGGTGAGCAGGACAGGGGAGTGCGAGCCTGAGGATACAGCTCTGGGCATGCCTCCTGCCACTCCCCTTAAACTCAGGCTGCAAGTGGCCCTTTAAATGGAACTTCCAAATTCACTATGGAGTATGTGCCCAGATTCCCAGAGGGCAGCAGGACCCTACTTAACAGATAAGAACACTAAGATGCAAAGAGAAGTGACTTAGGCACTTAAGGAGGGGCACAGCTGAT
>NW_007728465.1:294565-302203 GCF_000696425.1 Galeopterus variegatus | reverse complement strand
GCCCCTTAAACTCAGGCTGCAAGCGGTCCTTTAAATGGAACTTCCAAATTCACTATGGAGTATGTGCCCAGATTCCCAGAGGGCAGCAGGACCCTACTTAATAGATAAGAACACTAAGATGCAAAGAGAAGTGACTTAGGCACTTAAGGAGGGGCACAGCTGATGTGAAACCAGCTCTCTCAAATCCAAGTCCAAGTGTAAGAAGTTGACCCAACCCATTTGTGAAGCCCCTGATCCTCTGCGATACGCCCCGTGGGATTCCTGTGCTTCGCAATGCCTCTCAAACGTCATTCTCGGCTGCCCACTGTGGAGTAGACCCAACGACAGAGTGACCTTGGGACGTCTGCCTGACACTCCCCAGATCGACCATCCCACCCACTTCCAGGTCCACTGCTACTCTTGTACTGTTCAGTGGGGTCCAAACCTGGCTTCCCAAAGGGCTCTCTACCTTCTGCCTGCTCTCCTGTGCCCTGGGATGCCAGTGACACCGAGAGAGAGAGAGAAGGCCATTAACTCTGCCCCAGACCCTCCCCCGCTGTGGACAGCAGCTGGCCTAGAAAGGGGCTGGCTGCCCCTGTACACCATTACTGCATTTTTTTAAAAGTCCCCATTCTAGCCTTTTCCATGTGGTGATGGAATCACCTGATGACCTGTTTTCTCCTTCTAGACCGTGTGTTTTCTGAGGGCAGGGGGGGTCTTATTTAGTCCTGCACTTCCAGCACGTAGGACAGTGCCCAGCTCTCTGTGGGCCTCGACAGATGCTTAGTGAGTGGGTGGGTGGCTGGGTGGAGCATGGAGAGATGCAGAACGAAGGGAAGGAGGCCAACAGGAACTGAGGGAAGGAGCAAACGATGGATCAAGGGATGAGAAGAAAGAGGTAGATGAGTAGCGGGACACATGAACGGGCCTGTCGCATGAACTGGCCCGCTACTGACTGCCTTCCATCCTTCTGTGTTCTTGCACTTGTTTCCCACGTGTGAGGAGGAGGCAGAGGGAGTTGACAGGGGACCAGCCATCTCATCTGTGGGCTCCTGCAGGAGTGGCCTTGTGTCTCCTCCTCTCTTGTGTCTTCCTTGCTCCTCTCCTCCCCCAAACCTGAGGCCGGGCCATGGCTGGCCTTCGACAGACCATCATTAACTCCCCAGGATGCTCCTCGTTTGGGACTATGCTGGGGTAGTAAGTGTAGTGTGGCCTTTGCACAGGGGCCTGGAAGAGGGAAGGACAGCCTCTCCCAAGCCTGCCTCCTCCCCCATCCCTGTCCCACCATCCCTCCTACCCCATCCCTCCTTCCCGTATCCCTCCTCCCCAATCCCTCCTCCCCTCATCCCTCCTCACCCTACTCCCTACCTCTCTTGAGCAGACCTGTCCTCCCCTCCAGGCTGCAGTTCCAGCGCTCATGCCGGAACTGGAACTGGCACTCAAGCAGGCCGAGATGTGCAGCGTCCCGCAGGGTCTCAGCCAGGCCAGGCTCCCGCCGGCATAGCTGCTTCTGCCTGCGGGACAGCTTCAGCAGGTCACACTGCTTCAGGTGGGCCCTGCCCTGCACCGGGGCTGCCACCGTGCCCAGCCCTGGGAAGGGTGTCAGGACCTCCCTCCCGGTCAAGCTGGAGAGGGAGAGATAAGGGAGACTGGTGACCCTTGGGGGTCGTGACAGGGGAGAGCAAAGGATGTTAATCCCTGAGGACAAGGGTCAGGTGAGGGAAGGGGGATTCATTTATTACTCTCCTGGTGTCAGGCAAGCCCCATGGAGGTTATGTCTGCATTATACAGAGGAGAAAACCAAGGTGCTTGCAACAAGGGTTAGTGCAGAACCTCAGACCCAAGTTTTCCAGATTGCAGTCTCTGCTATTCTCACCCACCGTATTCCCCAAACTTGCCCACTTAGAAAAATCGCCTGGTGTCATTATTAAAAATCCAGATTCCCAGGATCCAGGCTTGGCAATTCTGATTCTATTGGTCTGAAGTTGGGCCTGGAAATCTGTGTATTTACCACATCTCCTGGACAGCTTCTATGATCCGAGAAGTTTGGGAAATACAGCATGTGGGATTGGTCACTGCCTGGAAGGGAGAGCCACATCTCTAAGAGGGGGCAGGTAGAGGGGGTGTAGACACTGGGCCGACACCCAGCCAAGGTCCCCCGTTACCCCTCTCTCCCTTACATCATGTTGCTGCCCAAGTAATCCCACGCCATCCTGTTTCCATGATTTCTAGATAGATCTCCAACTGTTTGACCACTGTTTGATGTCTGGTACAAATAGATACTTGGGGAATACCAGGAAGAAAGGAAGGAAAGAAGGAAACAGGAAGGAAGGAAGGAAGGAAGGACAGGCTGATGGATGGTTGGATGAAAGTGAAGGAACTGAATTTCCATCAGGCCGTTTGTCCCAGGTTTCTTGTTCTCCCACATCTAAAGTCCATCGATTCCAGAGTCAGGCTGCCAGATTCTAAGCCCGACTCTGCTGCTTCCTAGCTGTGCAATGCTCAATGCTTTGTCTTTCTCCTCTGGAAAGTGGCAAGAATGATCCTCTCCACCTCCCAGGGTGGAGATTACATGACAAGTACTTGGGACATGCAGGCTTACCTTCCTGCTAGCTGGAGTTTCCCAAACCTCTCTCTTCTTGCAAGATGCTCTATTCCCTTACTAGGCAGAGTCTCCCCTTTGACCAGATGAGGAAATGGAGCAGTGACTGGCCCATGTCACACAACAGGTCAGCAGCCAGGTGGGAACCCGTGTTAGAGCTCACTCTCCCTCTTCCTGGATGCACTGTGTGAGATGGTTCTAGAAGTTCAAAACGCTTGCCCTGGTGCTCCCCTCCCAGCGTGTGTGGAATATACAACATTCCAGGATGCAGGCTGGAGGGAGCAGCCCCTCTCTGGGATATGCTGGCTTCGTGGCCAGGGTAAGAGAGCAAAGGAGGAATCAGGCAATGGTTCTTAAAGCTCCTGCTTGGATGTGGCACTTGCCAATTTTGCTCACGTGACACTGGCTAAGGGGAGCCCTGTGGCCAAGCCCTGAGTAGTCAGAGGCCCATGTCCCACTGAGCCAAGGGCACGGCTCTCCTGTTTGGAGCCACCTGCCTTAGCTAAGGCATCTGGCCGGATGCCAGCCCCGTCTGTCTGCCTCAGGAGTAGGAAGTATCACAGGAGGGTGTGGGTCCTGGAGAGACCCAGGTGCCCCCAGAAAGTGTCCGTAGGTTCTATATCCATTCGGTGCAGCCAACCCATTGTGGGGAATATCTCCAAAACCTCTGAGCAGAGACAGATGCTATCGGGCTCCTCCCTGCCCAGCCTGGCCCTGGGCTCCCCACCCAGACAGGGTGAGGGCAGGGACCCGTTAATCATTAATCTGGGGGCAAATGGGTAAATTTCCAGTCCATCAGTCTACAGCCAAACCCCTCCCTGCAGCCTGGCAGGAAACCCTCAGAGCTTGACCCTTGGCAGGTCCACAGCAGAACCCAATGTCACCTCCAGCTGAGGAGGCCCCACCTTGACTGGCTTCCTGCGCAGAGGGCAGCTGAGGGGCTGCAGGTAGCAAAGGGGACAGTAGCCTTCGAGCCCCTCAGACGTCCTCCTCCTCACACCAGGGGTTGGTGTGAGGGGCAACTTCTGCACACACAATTCCTGTGTTTCAGAAATCAGGACCTCCTTGCAGAAGCTGATTGACAGATGGGAGAACAAGCAGGGAGTGATGGGAATTTTGGCCAGTGGGGCTGCACATCCTTCAAGGCCTGTCTCAAATGCCATTGTAAGAATAATACCTATTATTTTTATATCATGATAGCAATATGATATGTCATATATAATATATAGTATGTTACATGTTGGCTGCCCACCCATCCTTCTATCTACATGGCTACCATGTGGCCCTGGTCAGCCATTTTATACCACATGACCTTACTGCTCTGGCCTGTTGATTGGACCAGTGAGATCACATGACCCAAGCGAGGCCAATCAGTTCTTTTTCTAGGAATTTGGAATTTGAGTTAAGGGAGCACACAGTTGCTTTCTCTCTCTTTCTCTCTTTGGGTGACTAGACCTTTAACACAGAAGAGAAACAGAGGAAGATGCCCCAAAGAGAGAAAAAAAGAATGAACCAGATGCATTGAGAGAAGCAAAGGTGAGAGTGGGAGGGGGAATTTGGGAAGTCTTTCAGTCCCTGGTCCCAGAGCCTTCCTGAGGTCCAGCTGCGCTCGTGCCCGAGACACCCCTATAGTGTAGAGTGAAGGCTCAGAGCTGGTTTGTCTAACTGAGAGTGTCATCTCATCCCTGATTCTGACCTTTTGACAGCTGTGGAGTACCAGCATTCCCAAGCTTAGCAAACATCCATCCACTCACCAACAGGAACTCGTTTTTTTAATTTTATGTAATAGACCCTGAGATTAATGGCTCCAGGAGTCCAGTATAAAGTCTGTTAATTTTATTAGCAGTAATGACACTTAGTGGTGATTAATGGTCAGGAAAGGCAGCCAACCACACAGAGGCCTCAGGCCACACTGGGCCCTGGTCCGCCCAGGGCTGCTCTCACAGAAGGCTCCCTGGCACTGCCTCAGGACGACAGCCTAGGAGGCCTTCCTGGACCCACTTGTCCTTTGCTTTCTATGTTGTGGGTTGGGATCATATTTCCTTTGAAGAAATAGGGCCAGGACATCAAGTTTAGAAAACAACTCATCCTATTGCCTTGAACAGTGCTAGTGAATTCTACGCATGTCCATCCCAGAGCATCTGCGACGGAAGGTTTCATCCTGGACCCCAGAAACATTCTGGGTGTGGCAGGTTCCATCCCATTCAGGGGTGAGCAGACATGATTTCTCTCCCCTGGAAGAAATCACACTTTCTGGCACCGCAGGCCTGAGAACCCCACCCACTGGGTCCCTCTGTTTAGCTGAGCCCCTTGGCAGTTAGATAGACAACCAGAGAAATTTGAGTGAGCTTCATTAAGTCTTATGAATCCAGAAAAAATTGGGGATTTTTTTTTTCCTTTTTTTTTGTCTTTTTTCGTGTCCGGCAACGGATCGCAACCCTCAGTGTCGCGCCCGTACCAGACCGGGACCGGCAACGGGATCACAACCCTCAGTATTGCTCCCGCGCCTTGCTCAGCCAGTGAGCGGGAACCGGTCTGTATGTGGGATCTGAACCCTCGGCGGGAGTGCCACCGCGCTTCCCAAGCGGCGCACTGTAGCAGTGCGCCACCGGGCCGGCCCCAAAATTGGGGATTTTAATGAAAGACACTGCCCTGGAGTCAATCAGATGCTGCTAGTGCTCTGAACTAAAGAGCAGAGGAGGGATAATGTGTGAACTTGCTAGCTGTTCTTCTGGGGTCAGGGACAGCCTTTCCTAGGGTCTTCGGCCTGACTCAGGAGCTCCTGGGACCACCACTCCATCAGCCTGCACCTGCTTTGGCCCATTGGGTCTCCCCCATTGCTGTCCTCCAGGGGACTTCCCAAACCTGACTTGCAGCCTCTCCTTTCCCATTAAGAAAGCAACGACCCCACATGACCAGCTTCCTTCTCCTCCCTTCCTTACCCCAGTCCGTGCTCCTCTGCTCTTTGCATCCTCACCCCATGGTCCTTAGGGGTCAGGTTGATCCTAAGACTAGAAGCCCCCACCCCACACAATGAGATACCCTCTGGTTTTGACCCCAGGGCATCCCCAACCACTTCCCAGACCACCCTGCCTTAGAGTGGTAAAGGTCAAGGGTACCCCTCAGGACCTCATCTCACATATACCCTTGCACCCCAGATCTCCTGTGTCCACTCCTGGCCCTTTCTGCCCCACCTCATTTCACACTCTCCAACCCTCACCCCATCCACAGATTTGGCTAAAGCTGCTCCATCAGGGTGACCTTGAAGGAAGCAAAAGGCTCTTCTAGGCTTTGGAAAAAACCTTCCAGGAGTCGGCTCTGTCTACCATGGCAGGACCCCAGGACCATCACACCCCTGAGAAGAAATGGGGCCCATCTTCCAACAACCACCCACCACCTGCTAGAGTGTGCAGACCTAAGGACCTCATGCCCCCAAGGCTGTTCTGGCCCAGGTAGTCTGGTCCCAGGTCTGCCTCTCACTCAGAGGCGACCTCAGGGACATCCACTCACCCCGAGCTCATTCCATCTAACAAACACCCATTGGCTGATGGGAGAGCGTGAGCAGAGGTGGACTGCCTGGGTTCACATCCCACCTCCACCTCCTGCTCGCTGTGCTACCTGGGGCAAGGCACTTCTCTTTGTGTTTTATCTGTCAAATGCAGACGCTAACAGTACCTACCTCGCAGGGTTGTTGTGAGGGGAAACAAGTTAACGTTGACAAAGCTCTTAGAACAGTGCCTGGCACATAGTAAGCACCAGGTAAGTGTTTGTCATTATTAAGCACCTACTATGTGCCAGGAGCTGTGTTGGGTATTGCAACATGGTCCTGCCCTCAAGAAGCTCACAGTCTGGAGGGAACTTGGTTGGGTTCAGGAGTCCTACAAACTCTGGCAAAGCCTCAAGGAGCAGGGGAAGGAGAAGAAAGCTTTGAACCAGACTGGCTCCCTGAGGAACAGTCAGTAACTGCTCAGGGGTCCGAATCAGAACTCCTAGCACTATCTGGGTGAGAACCTGACCTGGGCCAGTGCAGTCCTGACTGTAGTGGGAGGCCTGGGGGTGGGACGAGGCAGGAGGGAGCTCTCAGGGAGCACTCCAGGCTGTCTGGGGAAGAATGGCAGGTGGAGAGCTTTTTCTCATCACCCGTGGGTGCCCCGGGCTCTGTTCTTCCAGACCCATTCCCATCTTTGTTTCTGCTTGAGGGAGTCTGATGGTTCTAGCGGGGACTGCCCCCAGGATGTGGGTGGGTAGGTGGCACAGGACAAGGCAGGTGGTTTCCAGGGCACCAGGTAATGCCAGCATGTCTGGACTCTTAGCTGGAGGGGTCAGGAGCTGTGCCCGGCAGCAGGGTCTGTGCCAACTGCAGGCAGCTGCCTGGGAACCAGGAAAGCCTCGTGCTGCCTGGGGCCACTGGCCTTGGCCCTGCAAAAACCCATTAGATGCTCTCGATAACAGGCTTCCGCTGCAGGGCCATTTGCATTGTAAGTGGTCCCTTTGTGCTTTCATCTCAAACATCTCAGTCCACCTCGCCTGGCCTTCACTGGGCCCCCTACACACACACATGCATGTGCACACACACACACACCACCACCACCCCACCTCTCATGCTCTCCACTCCCTACCTCTTCCCAGCAGGGGGATGTCCAGCAAGGGCAGAGCCTGGCCCAGCAAGAGAGGGCACCATGGCACCAGGGTACCAGAGAGAGGCCCCTCAACACCCACCCCAGGTTTCTCTCCCCTCCTTCTGAAACGCTGATGGGTCCCAAGTTTTACTCTGCTGGCAGTGCGTCTTTCCCTCCATCATTCAGGGTCCTTTCTCCTCTACAGGATTCAATGTCACCTCACATCTCCTCCATAAAGGTGTCCTGAATGCACAGCCTGGCAAATTTAGCAGCTACTGTTTCCTGCCTTTACTCCAACTCCTTCCAGCCCCGCCTGTCACTCGCTCACTCACTCACTCATTTCTGCCTGTGTGCACTGAGCATCAGCTTTGTGCCAGGTCCACCCACTGAACACAAGACCACTCATTGCTTTCCTGTCTGGCTTCCCCATCAACCCCA
>NW_007728465.1:289849-294465 GCF_000696425.1 Galeopterus variegatus | reverse complement strand
CTTTCATCTCAAACATCTCAGTCCACCTCGCCTGGCCTTCACTGGGCCCCCTACACACACATGCATGTGCACACACACACACACCACCACCACCCCGCCTCTCATGCTCTCCACTCCCTACCTCTTCCCAGCAGGGGGATGTCCAGCAAGGGCAGAGCCTGGCCCAGCAAGAGAGAGCACCATGGCACCAGGGTACCAGAGAGAGGCCCCTCAACACCCACCCCAGGTTTCTCTCCCCTCCTTCTGAAACGCTGATGGGTCCCAAGTTTTACTCTGCTGGCAGTGCGTCTTTCCCTCCATCATTCAGGGTCCTTTCTCCTCTACAGGATTCAATGTCACCTCACATCTCCTCCATAAAGGTGTCCTGAATGCACAGCCTGGCAAATTTAGCAGCTACTGTTTCCTGCCTTTACTCCAACTCCTTCCAGCCCCTCCTGTCGCTTGCTCACTCACTCACTCATTTCTGCCTGTGTGCACTGAGCATCAGCTTTGTGCCACGTCCACCCACTGAACACAAGACCACTCATTGCTTTCCTGTCTGGCTTCCCCATCAACCCCATTCAGCCTTTCTTCCCTCCCCAGCTCTTAACCTCAGGGTCCCATGGACCCACACAGAGGACTGAATCTGGCCACCACCTCCCCACTGGAGCCCATCCTGGAGCCTCATCCCCCACCCCATCCCTGGCTCAGAGAGAAAAGAGCCTGGCCCAGCTGTGGGCTTTGTCTCTCCGAGAACAGCTCCACTTCCTGAGTCACCGCCACAGACCAGGCTGCTGCTGAGGATGGCATCAGGGAGACGTGCCCACTAGCTAAGTGGGCAACGAGCAGCCTGCACAGCGATCCTGCTTTGCATCTCAACAATCTGCTCAGCATCTGTAGAGGAAGTGCTTCCCCGTCCTCCCTCCTGTCTCTCTCCCTCTCTGCTCGGTCTGCAAGTGCAAGAGGAAGCATGCATGGGTCCCTGGCATGCATGGGTCAGATGGCAAAGTGGCCATGGAGGGTCCCCAAAATCACTTCTATGCAGCGGGATCCCTCACCTCTACAAGTCTGGGATTATAAACATCCGCCACCAAGTTCCTTGCCTGGGTCCAAATGTACATCGTTAGAACCATTATGTTTTAGAGCTGAAGAAACCCTTTGAGATCACCTGTTCCAGAGATTTTGCCTTGGTGGCTCCTGGGAGGGATCTCAGAGGCTGGTTGGGGGAAGCAAGAAGGCACGAGGTTTGCCAAGTGTGCCAGGCTCTGCTTTCACCTTTTTAGTGCTCTGGGAGTTCATGTAAGATTTATTGTCTGAGGTGACCCACTGAGTTAGTGGCAGGGCTGGGACTCTGTCCAGGGTCTCCTGGTTACTTCTACCAAGCCTGGCAGTTTCTGCTTTTAGTCTCAATGTAACACGTCAGGGAAGCAAAACCAGCCATCACCATAGCAAACATCTAAGGTGATGGGAACACAAGACAGGTCCAGGGGCAGTTCGGCATCAGGGGCACGGGCTGGGGACTGCAGGGAAAGGCAAGCAATGTCTGAGGCTGTACCTCCTTGTACCACCACTGTCCCAGCTCCATGCCAACCACAAGGTCCTGGTTTCCAAACTGAGTGACTTCAGCCAAGTTATTTAACCATGGCCAGTTGAACAACTAACTAGCTTGGCAGGCTTGAATGCTCCCTGAGCATCTGGCCACCCTCTTCCCCATGGACAGGTAGGTTCAGGCTAGGCTGTGGGTCCTGGAAGAGCCAGGCCCCTGGGGAATGCCTGCACATGATCACTCTGTGATGAGGACAGTCCCACAGCTTGCAGATGCTCTAGGCAGAGATGTCCCATGCTGCAGGTTCCATTTGTCCTTCTACACATCTGAGGGATGGCCCATATCCCTCCACACCCCCTCCTCTAAGCTCCAGGGATCGCAGGAACCTCTTAAGCTGATCAAGGAGCCACCCCGTGAATATGTGTGGGGAGGGCCACCGTGCTCCAGGACATGCTCAGGGGATGAAGGAAACTGAGAGAGGCTTCCTTGGGAATAAAGCAGGGCCCTCCAGAGAAGGACGAGAACAACTTCCCACCTGGGATGGTCCTGGACTCAGAGCCAGCCAGAGCCACAGCAGAGGGACCTTCCCTGTGGGCCAGGCCAGTGCCCTCCTTGTCCTCTTGTCATGTCTAACTCAGTCCAAACTCCATGCATTTCTTCATGGGTCCACTGGAACCTTTTAAAGCCACTGCCTTTTTTAACACCTGACTCACAAATGCAGGGAATGGGAAAGGTGATCCGAAGCCCCACTCAGCTTTGGCATGCTATGATGCTTGTCTGCCTCCTCCAGGAACCTTTCCTTACTTGCCAGCCCCATTCCACTCTAAATGTCCTCTTTCTTTGTCTTCTCCCACTTTTGTGGATTTAGTGCCATCAGTCCTGAGTAGCTGGCACCTTTTTTCAGCCTTTTCAGGGCTGTACAGGTAGTTTCTCCATGGCAGAGGCATCATTTCTCATCCCCTGAGGTCCACTCTGCCCAGCCTAGAGCCCTCACCCTGAGCAAATGCTCCTCAGACACCTGCTGGATGTGTAAACCCCTCAGCTGCCTAATCCTAGGCAGGCAGTATAGCTCCAGGCTCCCCCTCAGCCTGCCTGCAGCCCACCTGCTGACTTCACTACGGTATTGCTCCCACACCACGGGAGCAACACTCTGGAAGGGCTTTGGGAGGGATGGCTCTGGAGGAGGAGCCTTGTGTGGCCACACCCTCCCCAGCCTGGGACTGTGATCTCTGGCACAGGCTCCCCCCAGTGCCAGATCTAGGGGCCATCTGACCCTGGTCAATCAGACCCCAAGTCCTCCTACATTTCAGCCCCTGTGGGGTGCCGTGCCTCAGGGTTGAGAGAGCCAGGCTGGTTCCCTCTGATCCTCAGTTCCTGGAAATGATCTGTGCCGCTCTTTGATACCCAGCAGGGGCCAGCCAAAAAACTGGCCCACGTCTTTCTTTAATACTCAGCTTGGGGCCAGCCCATAGCTCACTTGGGAGAGTGTGGTGCTGATAGCACCAGAACCACAGGTTCGGATCCCTATATAGGGATGGCTGGTTAGCTCACTTGGGAGGGTGTGGTGTTGACAACACCAAGTCAAGGGTTAAGATCCCCTTACCAGTCATCTGTAAAAAAAAAAAACTCAGCTTCACAACTTCTCATGGTGACATGGGCTGAAAGTTTACCACAGGTTCACAAACCTTTATCTGCAATTCCAAACTCCAGAAAGCTCAGAAAACTACATGTATTTTTTGTACAGTTGTAGCGAACTCATGGCAGCAAGCCCTGACCTGAGCCAAAGTGAGAATATTATGGTCTTTATTTATCTTAACCTGTAGATGTTTTTCTGCAAAAATTAATAAAGTGTCTGATTATGGGGTGCTGCCCTAGACCTTGCTAGAGGTATTATGTTATACATGGTGTATCCATTATATCACCTTTTCAAAATCCAAGAAATTTTAAATTCTGAAAAGCATCTGGCCTCAAAGGGATCAAGACATCAAGAAAAGCAGGCCCTCTTGTCTTGCCCTAAAACCAGCCTCTTTGGAGTTTCCCGGACTGACCAGAACATAGTGGTTGAAGTTTCTTCTGGCTCTTCAAGACTCTCCACCCTCCCCTTTGTTCTCCATGTTTCTAATAAGGGGGTCTGGGCCAGAGATGGCCGTCCTACCCCCAGCTCATCTCTGCTGCCACCAGGATGCCTGCGAGCCTCCCCCTACCCCGGTGCCGGTGACTTCTGGAGTCTGATGGGGCAGCTGTCTGCATTCCGCCTTGCTTCTAGTCCTTTCCTGAAAGACGCCAGGTCAGGGTTCATGGTCGGCCAGGGCTCGGTGAAGTAGAAACATGTGCCAAGAGAGCCAAGTGTATGCCGAAGATGAAAGAGAAACGTAACAGGGCACAGAGGGTGGTCCCAGGGGAAAGGAAGGGCTGGCAAAAGGGAAAGGTCGCTGACTCCCGCCGAGACATTCACTGCAGACCAGGAGCAACACTGGGAACTGTGGGGACACTCAGCCCACGACAGGGCCCCGAGAGCTCTGCCTAAAGGGAGCCATGAGCACAAAATAATTAGGTAACAACCTGAGTTAAAGATGCACAGTGCAACAGATGCCCAGGACACATGCCACATGAAGGGCATGGGTGACGGGGTGAGGGCTCAGAGGGTCAGTGATGCCCAGGGGGAGGCAGGCCTCAAGTTGGGGCTCAACAGGCAGCTTGAGTCAGGAATGAAGAGGCTTGCTCTGGATTCTGACAGACTAGAATTCAAATCTTAGTGATGTTAGCCAATAGCTGTGTGATTTGGGGCAAGGCACTTGGCTTATCTGAGCTTTGTCCCCACTCGCCTGTATTTTTTTTTTTTAAAGATGACCGGTAAGGGGATCTTAACCCTTGACTTGGTGTTGTCAGCACCACGCTCTCCCAAGTGAGCCACAGGCCGGCCCCCCACTCGCCTGTAAATGAAGGTAATTACACCAGTCCCTACACCCTGGGTTGTCACAATGGTTAAACGAGATTATGCACATAAAGTGCTGAGCATAGGAAAGGCTCAATTTCTTTTTTTTTTGTCTTTTGTCTTTTTCCGTGTCCGGCAACGGATCGCAACCCTCAG
>NW_007728465.1:288845-289456 GCF_000696425.1 Galeopterus variegatus | reverse complement strand
GGGAGCGCCACCGCGCTTCCCAAGCGGCGCACTATCCAGTGCGCCACCGGGCCAGCCCCTCAATTTCTTTTGAATCGTACAATGGCTGGAATAAAGATGCAGAGAGGAAGGAACAGAAGTCACCAAAGATACTCTTTAACTTGGGGTGCTGTAAGGCTGGCCACTGCATTTTTGGACTCCTTATATATGGATAGCATTTCAGCACTTTTATATACGTTTATTTAGCCCTCACAACAACCCTATGAGGTAAAGGTTAGTCTGTTTTACCGATGGGAGAACTGTGGTCGGAATGGCCAGCTGACTTGCCCTAGGCCAGTTAGTAAGTGATAGATGGAGGATTTGAACTCTGATCGGTATGACCCCAATACCAGTGCTCCTTACATCATAGCAGGGCCTCGGGCCACCTCCCACTAGTCAGGCTGATGCCAGGGTGGGGATCGTCCTCACAGCATCTGACCCACCTCCTCCCAAGCCCAATTTCCACCAGAGCGCATAATCCCTAGGAACCTGGATCTCTCTTCCTTAGGAAATTCCAGCCTGAGAATCCCTTGCCCTGCTTACCACCTCTCCTCTTTCCCCTTCTCAGCCACAGCAACTCCAGCACCTTCCAC
>NW_007728465.1:283045-288551 GCF_000696425.1 Galeopterus variegatus | reverse complement strand
GCCCTGCTTACCACCTCTCCTCTTTCCCCTTCTCAGCCACAGCAACTCCAGCACCTTCCACTGAAGAGGCTGATTTGACCCTCAGCCCAACTCTGGAGCCCAACTCCTGGGGTGGGGGAGGGGTGGCGGGTTACAGCTCAGCCAGGGACAAGCAAGCCCCTTAAATTCCTTCCCAAGACAATAATTCTTATCAGCATGTTTAGCTTTCAATCCACCACCTCAAAGCAGTAAAATTTCTTTTACCCTCTCTTCTCTCCAACTGTTTTTCTCAAGACCCAAATCAATATCTAAAAGTGTTTTTCTAAGATAAAAACAATACCATCCAAATAGGAATTTAAAAAAAAAAAAATTGCAAAACCTGCACACTGAAAACTACAGAACAATGCTGAGAGAAATTTTAAAAGCCCTAAATAGAGAGATATGGCCTATTTATGAATCGGCAGACTCAATATTGTTAGAATGTCAATCTTCCATAAATTGATTAATAGATTCAATGCAATCCCAATCAAACTCCCAGCAGGCTTTCATTTAGATATTGACAGGTTAATAGTGAAATGTATGTGGAAATACAAAGGACCTCAATAACCAAAACAATTTTGAAAAAGAAGTATAGTCATCCCTCAGCATCTGTGAGGGAGGGATTGGTTCCAGGACCCCCTACCCCCACCTGCCGTCCCCTTCTGTGGATACCAAAATCTATGGATACTGAAGTCCCTTATATAAAATGGTGTAGTATTTGCAGATAACGTACACTCGTCTTCCCATATACTTTAAATCATCTCTAGATTACTTATAATACCTAATTCAATGCCTACACATCACTTCATTCACCTGGATTCAAGGTTGTATTCTGTGTGCAGCAAATTTGAGTTTTGCTTTTTGGAACTTTGTGGAATTCCCCCCCCCCCAAAAAAAATATTTTCAACCCATGGTTGGTTGAGTTCACAGATGCAGAACCTACAGACATGGAGGGCTGGCTGTACAGAGTTAGCAAACTTAGAATACTTGGTTTAAGACCTTACTATAAAACTACAGTAATCAAAATTGTGTGGTATTGGTATAAAGACAGGCATATAGATTAATGGAACAGAATAGAGAGTCCAGAAATAGACCCACACACATATTGAACCTATTAATTTGCAATAAAGATAACAACAGAGAAAGGATTATCTTTTCAACAAATGGCGCTGGAACGAGTGGATATCCATATGGAAAACAATAGGCCCTGACCCTTACCTTACACCATACACACTGATTAGTTCAAAATGAATCATGGACCTAAGTGTTAAAGCTAAAACTATGAAATTTCTAGAAGAAAACGTACGAGAAAATCTTTGCAACTCTTGAGTAAGCAGAGATTTCTTGGATAGGACAGAAAAAATGCACAAACCATGCAAGAAAAAGATGATACATTGGACTTTATCAAAATTAAAAACCTGCTCTTCATAAGACACCGTAAGAAAATAAAAAGGCAAGCTACAGACAGAGATAAAATATTGCCGATACTTTCTGACAAAGGACTTGTATCCAAAACATATAAAGAACCTTTATAATCCAATGATAATAAGACAAATAACCCAACAAAAAAGATCCAAACGACAAAATGCACATGACAAAATGTTCAACACACCATTCATGGATGGGGAGATATAAATGAACACCACAATGAGATACCAATACATACCCACTAAAATAGCCACAATTAAGACTGATGACAGCTGGCGAGAATATGGAGCAACTGGAACTCTCATACATTACTGTATAAAATGGTACAACTATTTTGGAAAACTGTTTGGCCATTTCTTATAAGTTAAACATATACTTACCATATGATCCAACAATCCATTCCTAGATAGTTATCCAAGAGAAATAAAAATGTATGTCCACAAAAAGAGATGTACATGAATATTTATATCAGCTTAATTTGGAATAGCCTAAAACTGGAAGTAATCCAAATGTCCATCAACTTGGGAATAAATAAACAATTTGTGGTACATCCATAATTGTATGGAATACTACTCAATAAAAAGGAATGAGCTATTGATGTATACAACAACATGGGTGAATCTCAAAAACTTTGTGTTAAGCAAAATAATCTAGAAGGCTAGGCTATATACGATATGATTTCATTTATATGAATTTCTAGAAGAGGCAAAACTAATCAATAGTGACAGAAGGCAAGGAAGTGAGGTAGCCCAGGGCTGGTGGGGGAGGTTTGATTGTAAAGAGGCACAAGGGATCCTTTGGGGTGGTGGAAATGTTCCATATAGTAATTGTGGTCAGTACAAATGTGCTACACAGTTTAACATTTGTTAAAACCCAAACTGTGAACTTAAAATACAAGGATTTTATGTTATGTGACAATGGTTTTGGGAAAAAAAAGATTATGTTTTGTTTCTTCAATGGAATCACAATGATGACACCTTCATCACCCGGGAAGATGGTTACAGCCCCAGCAAACACTGAGAGCGAGCCTGTGCTGAATACTTAACATGTGTCAGGTGCCCTATGAGGCCCTTTCATTCACTGTCTCAATTCAGCCTCATGCCTGCCTTTAAGATGGGTATTATCTTCACCCAACGCTCAGCAAGGATAAGACATTTACCCAAAGTGACATGTCTAGCAACAGGCAAAGCTGGGATTCAAACCTAGGACTCAAAATCTTGTGCTTTCATAAACTTTTCTGGGCCGGCCCAGTGGCGCACTGCTACAGTGTGCCACTTGGGAAGCCCAGGTGCCCTATGAGGCCCTTTCATTCACTGTCTCAATTCAGCCTCATGCCTGCCTTTAAGATGGGTATTATCTTCACCCAACGCTCAGCAAGGATAAGACATTTACCCAAAGTGACATGTCTAGCAACAGGCAAAGCTGGGATTCAAACCTAGGACTCAAAATCTTGTGCTTTCATAAACTTTTCTGGGCCGGCCCGGTGGCGCACTGCTACAGTGCGCCGCTTGGGAAGCCCGGCGGCGCTCCCGCCGAGGGTTTGGATCCCACATACAGACTGGCTGCTCACTGGCTGAGCGAGGTGCGGGTGCAACACCGAGGGTTGCGATCCCGTTGCCGGTCCCAGTCCAGTACGGGCGCGACACTGAGGGTTGCGATCCGTTGCCGGTCACGAAAAAAAAAAAAAGACAAAAAGGAAAAATAAATAAATAAATAAATAAACTTTTCTGTACTGTCTTCAGAGAGGAAAGAAACCTAACCAGTGCAGAGGTCACACATTTAAACATACTACCAAAATCATCTCAAAAAGTTGCATCCACAGGAACTATTTCTAGTTAGAAAGCCATTGGTATGACTTAAAGACTGGATTGGGCGACAAGGCCTGCCATGTGCCCAACTTGTCACATAATGTGGTGTGTGTTCATTTATAAAACACCACAGAAGTTAATATTAACAGAATCCCCAAGTGATCCAAGCCAAAACATAAGCTCTTGGGTAATCCTAAACTTTCAGAGCCAAGACCAGGCCTGTGAGTGTTAGGGAACCTTAGGACCTCCAGATGCTAAAGACCCTAGAGACAGCGACTTGGCCAAGGACAACACAGAGAGTATCCCAGAGCCAGGGCAAACTTGGACCCTGACCTCTGGTCCACCTCCTGTCCCACTGTCATCATGCTGCCCTATGAGAGCCCACCTGACAGCCCAGCAGGGCTCAGTGTGTCCTGTCTCACTGCTGAAGACAGAGAAGACTGCTGTGGCCTCACCTATCCTGCTACAGCCAAGAGGGTCTGAAGGTGTTAACCAAGCGAGGCAGGGAGGCTACCGTCCACCCCTCACCCTTTCCAGCTCCCCTGCAGCTGCTGCTCCCCTGTAGGATCACACACTATTGGAGACTGGCAGCAGGACCAGGTTTCCATACAGTCTCCCCTACTAATTTGCTGTGTGACTGAAACTTTCCGACCTCCAGTTTCCTTGTGGGAACTATTTACACCCATCCCTCTACCTCAGGAATGGCTCTGAGGATCAGATGAGAGAAGGGGCTATATGAGAAAGTGGTTCGTAAACTGCGATGCTAGTTATTTCATTGTTATCCACATCGACAGAATTAGGCTCTATCTAGGCTCATGCAAAAGCAGCAGAAGCAACTGCTGCCTCACCGTGGCTGGGGTGGGAGTTGCCCCATCCGAAAAATGGGGTTGATAATACATGACCTGCCTGAAGCTGCACCAGAGATCCTTCGGGGGGACTTCCAACTCTGAAGTCTATGATTCTGTGATATCAAAGACCCCAAAAAGGTTGACCTCATCAAAATTGGCCTTATCTGCTCTCCTGATGTTTGAATTTCTTTTATCAGGATGCCAAAAAGCACTTCATCTTATAACACAAATGAGACTTCAAATGCTAATGATCTGGGGAAAGGAAAAGCACATTGCCTCACATTCTCACTACAGTGTGGATGAGTGATATCATATTCCCTCCAAACAGCAACTTCTGATGGGAAGCTGGGAAACCTAGTTTAACTGAGTCACAAGAGGGTTTCCTTAGTGAGAGCTTCAGGCTAAATCCTGTCCGTTCTCTGAGACCAAACACTTAACAGCATGGGGCTCCGATTTTAGCTTATTCTCCGAACATTTGTGCTGCTCCCCAGACTGGGGTGATGGTGGCTTGAGGGTACTTTGCCAGCTTTACCTAGCTGGGCTCACGACCTGGAAGAGATGCTCTAATACTCACATGATTCCTCTCAGCCCTAACCCAGATCTAACTGACCATCTGCCCTCTCATTTCCAAGGCTGTTGCTTGCTCATGTCCCCAAAATTCTAACCCTGAGCAGTGCTGAGAACTCCTTTCCCTTCCAACACACCAGCCAGGGTGGTCCAGACCTCATGGGACCCCTCCTCCCACCCCATCTGACCCTTGCCTGTATTTCTAACCATAAAACTCAAGCAAACAAAAGAATTATGGAAATGATCTGATGTCCAAGAGGGTGTAGTAACTAGTTGTCCTCTCCCTCTCCATTCCAGCTCAGAAACCTGTCAGGGCCGGGACATCAAGATACCGTGTCTGGTTTCTTTAATAACAATAATCACTAGCATTAGTTGAGCATTTACTATCGCGCGCGCGCGCGCACACACACACACACACACACACACACACACTCCCCAGCGGACGTTCCCTCCCTTGTCTGCAGCTGACATTCCCTCTGGCCCACGGGTTCCAAGGTCCCCCTGGGTCCACTGCCTCCGGCTTCGGTAACAACGCCCCCCGCCCCTCCACCCAGCCTCCTGATCTCCACTCCGCGGGACAGAGGCCGAGGGTGGGGAAGGAGTCCGAGGCAAGGCCAGCGGCCGTACGGAGCCCAGGATAGGGCAGACAGGGCACCCGAGTTTGGATCCGGAGGAGGCGACAGCGCGGGACTGACGCCTGGACGGGCAGGGACAGGGTGCGCCGGGGCGGGCAAAGCCAGGGAGCTTGGGCCGGAGTCCGCGACCCGGCGAGGAGAGGAAGGCGGCGGCAGAGGAGACCAGAGACTCTGCCGCTCGAAGGTGCGATCGGGGTGTGAG
>NW_007728465.1:271037-282126 GCF_000696425.1 Galeopterus variegatus | reverse complement strand
CCCCGCCCCGCCCCCAGCGCCCCCCGTCACCGGCCCCAGGTGAGAGAGCCCACCTGGCGCCGCGCCCCGGGCCCGCAGAGACGGGGGATGGGAGGACGGACGCGCTCGGAGTCTGCGGAAAAACCGTGTCGTCGCCGCCCTCCCGCCCCGAGGCTGGGTCCGGACGCAAGTGTCTCTCCCGAAGCGAGAGAAATGCATGTCTCATGGTTGCGGGGACCCTCCTGCCTCGCCGAGAGAGTCCGGGGGGGGGAGCGGGAAATGGGCTCCCTGTTTCTAAACGAGAGATGGGCTGTCACGGGCGAGGTGCACAGCGTGGGCCTCAGTGGGGGGTTGACAAAATGCTCCTGATATTTGCGGGCACAAAAATCCAGACTCTCTGGGCAGTGGGGCAGGCAGAGCCGTGGCAGGAAGAGGAAGCTGCTTTCCTAGGTGCGTACATGCCAGAACCTCTGTCAGAGAGGATGGGAACCCCCAGTGTTAGGCCCCAAAGCTCTGTCCGGCTTATTCTTTTTTAAAGTTTAACCTCAATTCCTGCAGCGAAAGTGCAGTGATCAAAGCGGTGGGTGGTATCAGTCTAAGGAAGGAGACATACAGCAAATGACCCAAGTGAGATTTTAAGTGTTTTTGAGAGTCTCCAACACTGGACCAAGTCAAGCAAAACAAAATGTAATTTGCAATGAGTGTCAAGACCTGCATGTGAAGTTTCCAAAAACTCAGCCATGCATGTAGAACATCAGGTGACAGCGACCTTGGCTTTGCGGTGAACACCAACATGCTGGGGAGCTGGAGAGGTATTGGGAGGATGGCAGCTGTGATGTTAGTGAGCATTAGCAGAGGAAGCCCCTGCCACAGTGAGCCTCTCGGAGCTCAATTTCTGTCAAATGAACAGAGCGATGAGATGATCTGGTGATCTTTAACAGCTCTGCCAGCCCCGTCAAATCTCACGATTCTATTTACTGAGGCTGCAGGGCCCAGTGTGGTGTGCCGAGACCTGGACTGATGATGATGATGATGATGATAAATATCTCACGGGATTTTTGTACAGATGTCAAATGCCTAGCAGGTCTCAGTACTTAATATCGGTTGTTGTTGTTATCACTGCAAGCAGAACCAGTGCTGTACTGGTACTTACAACTGGTTCGGGGGTGTGGGAATGGGTGTCTGATTTGTATCACTTGTTGATTTCTGTGCCATAAATATTCCCACCATGGCTGATTTCAAGCTACCAATGTGGTGGTGTCCCTGATCACTGGGGTTAGGAAGAGAAGTGCACAGTCAGCTCTACAAGCCCGTTCGACCCAGCTCCAGCACGTCACTGGCAAGACTTGGAACCAGGATCAATGAGGCTCAGAGGAGGAGGGGCCTGAGCTGGACCAGTGAGTCAGAGGAGGAAGAACCATGGACTGGGGTGGAGGAGAGACCCCAGCAGGCCCCAGCCACGCCCCATAGACACTTAATTGTGTGCCCCAGCTGCCCCTCCTGGCCTCATGCCCATAAGCACACCTAAGTGTATGTGTGCATGGAGAAGGTGGGCAATGGAGACAGAGGAACACATTCTCTCAAGGTGACACATGTTCAACATTTCATAAAAGTTACATGTGGATGTCTGTTGGGTAAGGTTGTGATGCAAAGAAGTTGGAAAAAGTACCAAAGATTTGGTGGAGACATCAGTGGTTGGAGAGTGAAAAACACATAGAAAGAGTCCAGATGGGTGTCCAAGCCCTCACCAGCCAATGGCATGGACTCCACCCTTGGGCTCCTTCCTCCTGATGTTAGAAGAGTGCCAGTCTCTGCCTGCTGGGGTACCCCCTGGCTTGCCCATGGAGGCTTCAGAGTTCTACTTCTGCCTTCTTGGTCATCAGACTTCAGAGAACTGCCCAAGTGACAGTTCCTTGTTTCTGATAACAATAATCCCAACAGCAGCTCCCGTGTGACAATTGTGCCTGCGTGTGTGTGTGTGTGCACGCCTGCCCGTGGTCCACTGAACCCTCAAGCACCCTGGGAGGCTGGGGCAATCATTATCCTCATTGCACAGATAAGGAACTGAGGCTGGGAGAACTTAAGTAGCTGATGCAGGCAGGCCAGCTGTAGTAGTGGAGGCAGGAGGTGAGCCCAGCCCCAGTAGAACTGTCACTACTGGCTATGGCTCATGCTTGGCCATGGCTGGCTCAGGGCTGCCCAGGCACAGCCTGACTCACAGCAGTCTTTGGATTATGCATTCTTACAGAGCATCATGTACCTTGTAAGTGCCAACCCATGAGGGCCTCAAGGTCTGAAGGGGGAGATGGCAGTGAAAACAGATCATCCCTGCAATTTGTTATTGTGGGATTCCTGAAGAAGGACCAGAGGAGTGACCCTGGGGATTTACAGCCTTGTGCCAAAAACAGTTTGTTGCTCTGCCCACCAACCCCTCTCCCCTCTGCCTGCAATCTCCTCCAGGGCAGGCCCGAGTTTTGCTTTTCTCTGTGTCTCCAGAGCCTAGCCCAGTGCCCAGCACATAGTAGGTGCTCAGGAAACGTGTGGTTGCCAGCTTATAACCTTGGTCTGTGGCCTTTTCATGGGACTGTAGAGACGTACAGTGTCATATGAATACAATGCATGCTCACAGTAGCACTCCTCCTATGCTCAGACACGTGCTCCATTGAGCCACACACACTACAGCACAAACCCAGGCATTCAGTGACACCCAGTCCCCCCCTCACACCTCCCCCATGGATGTCTAAATTCCTAGGCAGACCTGCAGCTGCTCCTGGATTCACACGTTCGCACAGGTATGCAAGAGAAACATTCTTAGACAGCCACATGCAGCTACCTGTCTCCATTAACCAGCCCAAGGCAGCTACCGCTCAGGGATGGAGTCCTCCCCTCCCCTTGCGCACATGCACACGTGCATGCACACACACACGTGCACACATTTTGGAGGTCACAAACATGGAGCTGAGAACCTTGTGATGGCTGCATCAAATCCAGCTCCAGGTGTCTCCAGACATCTCCTTCTTCCTCCCCCACCTGCCTCCAGGCCAGGTCACCCTGCTTGAAGCAAACCATCAGGAACCATCCATCTTTGTCTGGCCCCAGATCCCCCAAGCCTGCAAACCCCAGCCAGAGCAGCACTCAGAAAATACTCTGAGCTCACCGCCAGGCCATGAGCTAGCAGAAATGCAGCATTCTGGGCTGGCGGTCTCCCTCTAGTCTCCCACATGGCTGCACTGGAAATGGACTCTGGACCCAACAGGAAGTGGGGCGGGCAATGCCCCAGCAGCTCCGAGGGAAGGCACCAGTGCCCATGCAGACCTGGGCATGGCTGCCCAGGAGGGCTGATCCTTGGAGGACTGGATGGGACCTGTGTGGGTTTGCTCACGTGTCCCTTTCCCTGTCCCCCCCCCCAACACACAGGGGACTCACAGCTGTGCCTAAAAGCAACAAAAAAAGAGGGCAGAGAAAGACACAAAATGTTCACAGTGGGTGCCTTGGAGGTTGGAGTGTGGGTAAAAAAGTGTTTTTATCCTCTGTATTTTCCAAGCATGTTTGACATTTACAATGAAAAAAATTACTTAAAATGGGGAGAAGACAAATACGTAAGAATAAATCTCTAATGGTAGAACTTTTTAAGCACTGGCAGGAAAGAAAGATATTTGGGAGGGGGCAGGGGAAGTGGCCCTGGGGAACATCCTCCCATGTCATCCATTCATCTATTCTTCTGTAGGATGGGCCCCTGTCCCCTCTTGGTGGCTTATTCCAGAGTTGGCAGAACTCACCACTACCCATGGCAATTCCAATCCCAGGCCTTCCTCCCTCTGTTCCTTGCTCCCTGTCTCTTCTTCCTCACTCCAGAACAACACTGAGTTGTGTTGTGTGGACCTATCTTGTCCCTTGCCCGCCTGAGGCCCATCGCAACCCTGGATCCGGCAGTATTGCTGAGCTTGGCCAAAGCCAACAGGTTTCCTCCTGGAAGCCTTCCTCAGCTAACCACTCCTGCCTCTGCTCACTTGCCATCTCGGCACTAGAAACTTTATTGGCACAACTTTATTTTGTGTCTGTGACTATGTTAATGCATATTGTCCTTGAGTTTTGGGGGTGTTGGCACCCCTGCTATGTGTAGATTGCAGATTCCTCAAGAACTGGGATCTTGTCCCCTGTTTCTTTTATATCCCCCACATCTCCTCTCATAGTGGTACTGAGCTTCAGCCCACAGTAAAGTGATTGTTAAATATTTGAATTAATGAATGAATAAATGAATAAACAAACACTGGATCCTGGACAGATCAGACATGACTTACGGAGGGCTACAAGTCCTGCCCTTGATTTTATAATCTTTATGAGAGACAAGATGTTGGGCCCTTTATGCATGGTTGGAGCTGGGGGGAGTGTTCTGAGCAGTCCAGTTCTGTCTAGTAATCATAAACAGGTAGGTAGGTAGGTAGCGACCTGGAGGGAAAATCCCAGTTTCAAATAACCTGCTCCATTGTCCCCATAAGTCTACTCATGTCAGGTGACATCTATGTCCATGCTCTGCCTGGGCACTGGGCTCACCATGAATATACCCCCACCCCACCCCCAGTTACCACTTCCAGAAGCATTAGAACACAGTGAGATGCCTGGGCAGGCAGCATGGAGCCGCAGGTGTTCTGTTTTGACCATTGTGAAGTCCCCAATAAGCCCTTCCCAGGGGCAAAGGACTCACAAAAAACTACTTTGCGGCATTTTACAACAGAAAGGTGTTCCACACAGGGCACAGTAACTAATACTGCTCAAAAGAAAGAGAAAAATGAAGGAAGGAAGGCAAGAAAAACAACTTTCTTAGGAAAGAGAAATAAAAAACAATGCCAGAATTTACTATAAATAACATCCTAAAGATTCGACTCTGAACAGAGGCATTCTCAGCATCTTCTTTTACTTGGTTTTCATCTGAGTCACTTTGTGCTCTCTGAAAAAGAAGGTTAAGAGGAAAAGCATCCCGTCTTGACACTTAGGAGGAGTGTTATCCCTTGCAGTTTTAGGAGACGGCCACAATAGACCATTTCCTCCAGGGCACGTTATAACTGCAGGCACAAATACGTTTGCAGGAAGTGCTCGCTATCCAAGTTCTGACCGGTGGACCACAGCATGTTTTCCTGAACTTAGTGTGAGACTCCAGCAGCCCAGCCAGATGTCTTTTGGCTTATCACTGGGAAATAGTAAGCTCAGCCTTTAAAAAAAAAAAAAGTGACTAACTATTTTACTGCAAAATTTCCATTTCACATAGAGTATGACTATATAATACTCAATTTAACATACTTTGAGCATCTGGTGCTAAGCCCTGGGAATAAGAGATGATTAAGTCAGTTCCTGTCCTTGAAGAGCACACAGTTGGTTGGGAAAGATGTATAAATAAACACACGTAACATTGTGACGTTTCTATGTAGGTTTAACCTAGTTATTGAGTACTTACTTTGTGTCAGGCATTGTTCCAAGTTCTATAGAAATATTAACTCATTTAATTCTCACAAAATTTTACAGGTGAGGAAACCGAGGCACAGAGAGGTTAAAAGGAACTGGCCAGCTAGGAAGCTTGGAACTGGGATTAGAACCCAGGGAACTGGCACAAAGGCCACGTGTTTAATCACTGTGCTGCAGTAAGGGGAAGCATGTACTGGGTAAGATGGACACCCAGGCAAGAGGACAAGCCACTCATTGTTCCAGGGAACGTAAGGCCAGGACAAGACTGAGATGCGGCAATATTTGAGCTGCATCATGCAAGGCAATTTCTTTCAGTTCTTCTTTCCTCACTTTACCAAATGGCTCAGTCCATCCTAACTTGCCACAGAATTGTTTGAAAGGGAACCAGCTTTTCCCACTGGTTGTCACTATATTTCTATAATTCTAAGGGATGACCCTACAAAGCAAGCCTTTGCTAAATTGAGTTCAACTCTGGAGTGAAAGGGAGGTTGGAAGGGTGTTGGGGACTTTGGAATGGGGAATGGATCTTGAAATTTGTCAAGCCCTTCCTGTTTGTGTTATTGACTCTGGAATCTCATTTTCACCCTCAGCTCGATGTTAAAGTCTACCCTAGTCTCTCCTTCTCTGGACTGGGCACCAGAATGTGCCCACCTTCCACCTCCTGATGAGCATTCATCTAGGACCTGCTGCATGTCTGCAATAGGGGTCACCGACTGCAAAAGAACGGGACACCTGAGGTTGCGTGGAGGGAACCTCGGGTCCTAACTCAACGTCGTCACTGGCTTCCTTTGTGATATCGGTTTGCTCTTTGATAAATGTCTCACACTCCCTGTCTATCTTCCTCACAGAACAGCGATGAGAAACCAATGTGGACACCTTCCAGGGTGATTCAGAAGAGGCACACTGCCTGCCCGGATGATTCCCCAAACCCGATCATTCCACAACTGCGTTTTGAGCATCACTCACCGTGCCATGTAGGATCCAGAAATTATTTCTACCTTTGCATAAAAGGACTTTGAATAAAAGTTGAAAGCAAACTGTAATCCTGACTGTGGGCGGAGGCGCTAACTCTCCCTGGTGGGCGGTGGAAGCAGCAGCCCCTGCCCTGGGAAAGACGATGGGGCGTGCGGGGCGGCATCCCTACCTCATCTGTGGCTGGAAGTCTCTCCCGCCCAACAACGCCTCTCTTCCTTGCACAACCCAGTTTGCGCATGAGGAAACTGAGGCACGGAGAAGCGAAGTGACTTGCTCGAGAACCTAGACTCCAGGAACTTCCCAGCCAGCTAATCCCAGAACGTGAGGTGGGAAGGGGAGGTGGGAGAAGGCAAGTCGCCGGAGCGGCCTGGAAGGGTGGGAGAAGGGACGACCTCCCCGTCTGACCCCGGGGCCAGGCAGCCCCAGCCAAGGGCGGCGACGCGGCCAGCCTTCTGCAGGAGCGCCCCCTGCTGGTCAGCGGTGCCGCTGCTTGCGGCGGCCGAGGCCGGATGGGGTTATTTTCTGGGGAACCAGAGACACACCCCACCCAGGGCAGAGCAGGAGGGGCCCCGAGGGGTCGCCCCAACCCCTTCACTTCGCGCACGGCAAACGCAAAGCTCAGAGGAGGAAATGACTTGCTCAAGGGCTCTCGGCGAGCCAGCGGGATGCGGGTCTTCTAGTCCGCCTGCCTCACGCTGCACAGCCCCCCGACCCCAAGGAACCTCCCTCCCCGCCCTGCTCCCGGCCAGCCCCTACCCGCCCCTCAAGCCCCACTTCCTCAAGGAACCCTCTGGCCTTTCAGCCCCAGAGCGCCCCCTCCTCGGAAGCCCTATTGCTTCCAGCCCTCCCCCTCAGCAATGCTGGACGTGGCTTCGTCTGCCTATTGGCACGATCTTGCGGACTAGGGAGGAGCCTCTTTCTTTTGGATTCTCTGCCACCCACACACCCAGCCCCTCCCCACGCAGAGGTGCCTGGTACAGGGCTGAACTCTCACTTGGTGATGAATATTGATCCATGACTTTTTCTTCTTCCCACGGTGAAGCCAGCCGCCCAGCAGAGTGTCTCTGGCCCTGGACAGCCAAGATACCTATGCTGGCTTTGCCGCTTTCCTTCCTAGCTGGGTGACCTTAGGTAAGTCACTTTGCATCGCTCAGAGCCTCCATTTCCCCAACTGTAAAATAGGGATAAAGCTAATCTTTGGGCTGGTTGATCATGTGTGTAGTGTGCCCGGTACATAGTAGGTGCCTAATAAATGTCAAATTGGGTTAGTCAGACTTCCAGGGAGCCTTAGGCTCGTCTCTCGGACCTGAGTCCTCTTCTATTTGGCGCCCTCTTTCCTGGGCGTGAGGCTTCCAACCCTAACCCCACCTCCTGTTGTAAGCAGCATCAGGGAAGGAGTCACACAGTGATTCTGTGTGGACCCCAGGAAAGGAGGATGCTGTTAGAAAACAGAAAAGGCTGAACAACTGGGTGATGAAGCCACGCTGCCATCTAACGCTCCCACGAAGGTGACTCCCAGGTACCTGGGTCTGCCTCTCTCCCTCCCCTCTTCATGTTGGCTTCCTCCCCCATGCACTCTTTCTACACACATCTTTCTGCCTCCACTTCTCCACTCCTAGCTCCCGCTTCTTAGAACTTACAGCCTGCAGGTGGCCCATCGTGGCTGCTGTGACATCCTCACTGTGCCATGGCCATTCAGCTGGGGGGCCCAGTGACATCTCCCATATAACCCAATGTAAGTGTCTGAGAAAAAAGGGGACCACACTGGTGTTGCCTGGAGCTGCCAGAGGCTGTTAGCCAGCTGTGGACTGGCTGCTTACGGGTCAGCTATGCACACCTGGTCCAACTGGGTGTGGCCATGGGGACAGGGCCTGTGCTGTGAAGCACGGCCACAAACGTATTTGCATGTCTAATAGAATAAGCAGTCAGTAAACATTGTCGTAAATAATAATAATATTCGAAACTCATGGAAATTCATTGGAAATTTTTTAGAAAAGGAAACAACCTCTTGTCAACTGTTTTATTTGGTGAATAATCCCGTCTATCTGCACAGACCTCCATCCCAAGTTATGTTTTGTAAACTCGGATTTTTATGCACTGCATCTGCTTGAAACTTGACATATTCATATGCTTGTTACAGCAAATACAGCTCCAGGAATCAGTCTCATGGTCCCCAAAGCTCAATTGATGGTTTTGGCAGAAAGGCTTTCTCCTTTCCCCAAACAATGTGTGATTTTATATATATACAGTATCAATTCACATCTATCTATCTGCCTATCTAATCTGTGGTTTAAAAAAAAAAAAGGCAGCTCTTGCTCCATCGGCTCCCACTGGGCTCTTACCCTTTCTTCCTTCCCTTCCCACCTCACCCCCAATTAGGAGGTCCTGCTCCAGCAGGCATAGCAAGAGCCTGAATCTTCGGCCAGCTGTCTCTGAGGAAGCAGCAGGACCAGTGATCAGTGAAGGCTTTTGACCCTGTGCCCTTCTGATGTCCTCTGGGAGAAGCGGAGAGGGGGCAGACAATTCGAAATGTTCCTGCACCCTCTCAGCACAGGAGGATGTAGCTGTGGCCTGGAGTTGCCCCAACACCTGCTCGCTCCCTCGGGTGGAGGAAGAAGTGATGGACGTATGGAAAAGGCTGGCAGGGCACTGCCCACCCGTGTGCCCCTCTGAGTGATTTAGAAACAGCTTCCTCCTCCTCCAGTCACTTTACTTTCAGCTGTTAGAAAACAGCCACTGCAAATAGGCCTGTGACATGAATGGTGCCCTCCTACGTGGTGTGCCCTTTTGCAGTGCACAGCATGCATAGTTGTGTGTCAGCCCTAAAGGTGGATACCAGGTTCATCCTCTGCCCAGTGAGTGGGAAACTGAGTCTCGCTGACCATTAGCTATCCCCCCAAACCTTCCCAGCCTCAGCCCTTTGGAGTCAGCACAGACTCCCTGACTTTGAATTGAGGTGGATCTGGGTTTCCATCCCAGCTCTAGCACTTCCCAGGACTGTGACATCTGCCAGGTCACACGGCCTCCTTGGGCCACACATCCCTTATTTATGAAGCAAAGGTGGTATGAGTTCTTGCCCAGGGCTCTAGGGAGGACTCAGTGAGGAAAAAAATGTAGTCTCCTATTTATACTCCAAATTCTGCCTAAGGACCAGCAGCATTTGGCTCCATAGCTAGGTTGTCCCTCTAGCCCTGTCAGTGCAGCTGGAGGGTGACAGAGTGGTAACACCAATGTTACGAGAAGCACTCGCAGGGTCCATGCTGAGTCCTTCCTACAGTGAGGGTTCTTTTACAAACCAACGCCTTAGCCCTTGGTTTCTGTATTCACACATCTGGCTTTTTATTTATTCCAGAGAGTTACTGAGCCACACACCTGGGTGTCAGAAGGTCAGCTAGTGGCTTCCAACCAGGACTGTGACTCTGGGCAGCTCTGCTCACCTCCAGCCTGGCTGATCACTGTCTCCACCACGGGTTTCATTTTATCAATGAACTCCCCCAACATATTGAGAATATTTATCAGGCGTCAGACCCTNGGTCCATGCTGAGTCCTTCCTACAGTGAGGGTTCTTTTACAAACCAACGCCTTAGCCCTTGATTTCTGTATTCACACATCTGGCTTTTTATTTATTCCAGAGAGTTACTGAGCCACACACCTGGGTGTCAGAAGGTCAGCTAGTGGTTTCCAACCAGGACTGTGACTCTGGGCAGCTCTGCTCACCTCCAGCCTGGCTGATCACTGTCTCCACCACGGGTTTCATTTTATCAATGAACTCCCCCAACATATTGAGAATATTTATCAGGCGTCAGACCCTATGCTAATTCATTTATTATCCTATTTATTCCTCCTAATGTCATCAGGAATTGACATGACATCGATCACCTTGGACTGTTCTCAGTTGTCGACAGTGGCGGTGTGACAAACTTTTCTCCTTATCCGTGCAATAGCACACAAAGATATACAAGGCGTGAACAGGTTCTTTGCCCTTGAAACTCTGTTCATATAGAAATGCAAAGAATAATCTCAGACTTCCTTCTGGGTACATGAAAAAGAGAAACCATCACTAGAAACCAGACGTCGTGAATGAAACTCAAAAAACAACCCCAGTTCTAAGGAATGCAGCTCATGCCCACAGGGCCCTGGCTTTCCCTGGGAGCCCCAGTGGGAATTCCAATGCCCCCATTTCCTCTGAATGCTTTTGTGCTTCTCCCCTGGAAAGGGGAATGAGGGTTCAGTATCTGAGGCTAATTTCAAGATCTGTGGTGAGGTGTCGTTGCCACCCCTCACTCCCCACCTCACACACACATTGTCAGCATCTCTCCAGCTGCTGTTCCTGGGAGCCCCAGCAGATGTCACTGTGACCCCGACTATCCTCACAGGTCCCGGTCCCGGGTCTGTGGGCACAGTACGTTTGAGGCCTGGGTGGCTCCCAGGGACCCGAGGCAGGACCTCGCCTTTGAGGACTTCCACAGGGAGAGCCCTGTCCCAGAGAGAAGGGTCCTGTCTCCCCTTCACCATTTTAGGGAAGGGCTATGGTTCAGGGAAGGTGGTTCAACTTCATGGTCAAGGGGTTGGGCAGGGGTGCAGAGGGTGGAGTGAAGGGGGCATGGGGGCCTAGGACCTCCTCCCTTCCTTCCGACCCAGCTGGTTCTCTTCTCCCGTTGCATTAGGAGAGATA
>NW_007728465.1:269556-270712 GCF_000696425.1 Galeopterus variegatus | reverse complement strand
GGACCTCCTCCCTTCCTTCCGACCCAGCTGGTTCTCTTCTCCCGTTGCATTAGGAGAGATACTCCTGTCATCCCCCCACTCAACCCCCACCCACCCAACCACCAGCCCTGATCTTCAGGGACAAGTCTTGGTGATTGCTGAGAGCCACTCAGGGTCAGTAGTCACTACCCTCACGAGAAGCCAGAAACTGCAAAGGGGACTATAAGTCAGGGAGGCTTCCTGGAGGAGGTGAGTGTAGACCCAAGAGATTTACTCATGGTCTCGCCTCCCGTTAAGAACAAGGGAGACTGGGGGCCAACCTAGAGGCTCTGGTACTGTCTGGGGGATGAATGCCAACAGGTGAGTTCATCGATCACCTTTTGGGGGGTGTTTCTGGGGTGGGGGGGTTCCAGGAACTCTCCCCCTACAAGTCAGAGAAGCAGAAGTCACAGACTAGGAGAGTGCGTGGGGGTGGGGAGGCCCTGCCTGGAGCTGGCAGGGGGTCATGGAGGAATAACAGGGGTGCTCAGCTGTGAGAGAGCAGAGGGGACCTTCCAGGTTAAAACTGGTTCCTCTGCATGGGGGAGGGGTGTGACCAAGGAGAGGAGGCAGGTGGGAAGGACCAACCCCGCACCCAGCCTCAAGGACAGCCTGAGCTTCCTCGCACAGCCCACCAGGTGTGTTTGCTTCCTTGAGCCCTTGGCCTTTCTTGAGATGAAAAGTTAGTGACACGCCAGTGAGATGGGCTTTTTGGCTAAAGGGACTCAACACTTTCAGTTGTCAAGGCCAACCATATCGCTGCGTGCCCTGAAGAACCTGCCAGTTGCCCCCAATGCACCCCCAGTGGCTCATCTCTCCAACCCTTAACACGTTCCCTGTAGCTCCCCCTCCCAGCAGCCTGCCCTCCCCCAGAGGCCCTCCTGTAATCAGAACCTGTCACTCCTCGCCCCTGCAGCCACTGCCCAGGACACCACGACCCCCACTCCCACCGCACTCCCTGCTCTGAGAGCAAATCTGCCCTTTGGTTACCACCTCATGGAGATTCAGCCCTTCTGGAACCAAGTCTTGATACCTGGGGTGGGGCCTGGCCCAGAATGGGGACAGGAAAGATTCCAGAACTAGTAAAATCACACATTTCAGCAGGAAAAAGATGCAAAGGAAGTTGCAGGAAAAGCAA
>NW_007728465.1:265749-268925 GCF_000696425.1 Galeopterus variegatus | reverse complement strand
AACTAGTAAAATCACACATTTCAGCAGGAAAAAGATGCAAAGGAAGTTGCAGGAAAAGCAAGCCTCCCCAGCAGGAGCTTCCAGCAATTTCTAGTGGGCAGCCTGCCCATCTCTTTCCTCCAGGAGTCCTGTTTACAGGATGCCCACTCGTGTGGGGAATATCTCAATGCACACACATATGCAGAGGAAGAGATTTCTTGGAGGATACATTGATTTCTCAATTTTGTCCAGAACTGGCCCTCCCCCGGCTGTTTCACACACACTCGCTCATTCACTCCCCGGGGCAGTCTGTGGGTCAGCCTGGGAAACAGGGCTACCCCCTGCACTGGGCAGGATGCGGGGTGCAGGCTCTGGCCAGTCTCCAGCAGCACCCCTAAAGGTTCAGAAGACAGTCAGACGGCCAGATGGGGAGTTGGGAGGGCTGGCAGTTCGTTTCTTCCTGACACTAACACTCTGGTTCTTCTTAGAGGGCAGGTGACGCTTTGGGACTAGAAGTCCAGCCTTGGTGGCATGCCAGAGGGTCCAAAGGAATGGCTCTTCCTCTTATTCGACTGGTAGAGAAGCAACAGAAATTGCAGCCTGTTGTCGGCAGGTCGTAAGCGCACTTGGGACTCCAGCCAGACTCCAGTGCAGTCATCTGCAGTTTGCTGACAGCTCCGCCCTGACAGCAGCGCTCACTCAGCTGACGTCTCTCTCCGCTGAGGGCCAGGACCTAGGATACTTGAGTCCTTGTTTTGTCAACAACCCTCCCCCTCTGTGTACTCTCTTGTGGCTGTGTGGTGGACTCCTCATGGAAACACACACACAGTCGCTGCACTGCAAGGACAGTCCCCAAGTGCCAAGGCACAGCCAAGAGTGGCCTGTCCCCACCATGGCATCTGTGATGGGGACCAGGAACTAGAGCACAGGCCTTGTCAGCTCCCCAGCCCACCCCTTCTGAGTCCCCTGTTGAGGACTCCTAGAACTCCAAGACACCCCCAGACCCCCATGGCCCACCCAGAGCCAACAAAGTACTTTTCCATGGACATGCCATGTTGGATTCCTGTGGCCTCTCCACCCCCACCAGCCCGTGCCAGCTTCCTGGGGGCCCTGGCTGGCAAGTTTCACCCCAGAGGTAGCTGCGACATTTCAGTGGCCAGGGCCACTGCCTTCCCTGAATCCTTTGCAGTCGCTCTGCAGCCCAACCTCGTTCCATCCATAACCCCCAGGAGCGGGGGCAGGGCTGGGGGCACAAGGGGCTCTCCGGGCAGCAGCAGGGGGTGGGGCGGGGGGCTCCCCTAACTGCAGAGGCTAGCCTTACACACCCAGCAACACATGTCCCCCTTGACGGCCCGGGCTTTCTCTCGGTGCTTAAAGGCAACCGTGAAAAGAGCAGGGCTGATTCTGGCTGCCGGGCCGTCTCCTGGCAACAGGCCTGGCAGGAGGTCTTTCTTTCTCCCCCCAACCTCCCTTCTCTCCTCCACCACCCCCCTCTCTCTTTCCCCTCCTGTGTCTTGTGTTGTGTATCACTAAAACTTCCCTCCCAGCCACTTCGCAGCCGACAACTAGGCCCTTCTGGGGCCAGTTCCTGAGGAGCAGCTCAGCCACCCCAGGGGTGGGGGCTCCAAGGGGTCAAGCCCCCAGAGGAGGCTTTGTGTTCTGGAAGCAAGGCTTAAACTCAAGTTGGCAACCTTCAGCACGTTCACGAGGGGCAGCCCCCAGCACCCCCTCCCCAGCACTTCTTCCTTCTCTCCTCTCCTCCCCTCTTTTTCAGGGTCTCAGTCTCTTTCTGTTAGTGCCTTAAGCCTGCCAATAGGGCAGGACACAAACAACCCCTCACCTAGAAGCATAAGCCTCTGCTGAAGGCTGGGGCAACCCCGGCCAGAGGCCTGCAGCCAGCTCAGCCCAGTGTCCTGGTCTGCCCTGAAAGGGGAGAGGAACACAAAGGGTGGTGGCCACAGGGATCTCAGGGAGGCAGAGCATCCAATCAATGAGTATCAGGACCAGAGCGAGTTCTCATGTGGCCACTTCAATCTAAAGGGACACTGAGACCCAAAGAGGGTAAGCGCCATGCCCAGGGGCACACAGCCAGTTGGTGGAAAGCTGGGGCTGGAACCCTGGTTTCCTGTTCTCTGACTCTGGGGCTCTTCACCCTCTTTACCGGAGATAAACTGGTGGCGCCCTGAGATCAATGCACCTTCTGGGCCCTGACCTGCCCACAACTACAGCAGTGTCCAAGGCGTGTCTGAACTTGACCCAGCCACTCTAAGGCACTCCCCCACTTCCCTGTACTCTGTAGAACCTCTGACAGGCCTAGACTGGAGAGGTGACCCAGGACCTTTTGTGGCTTCTCTGAACAACTGGGAGACAGTTGGGCTTCCTTGCCCACCTCTCTCCTCTCACCTCTGGGCCAAAGAGGCCTGGTGCCAGGCCACTCTGTCATCCAACACACTCATAAGGCTGGATGGGTGGCACCAATTCTCCTATCTGATACCTCAAGGAAGGAACAGTGAGAGGGGGAATCTCAGTCATGGCCACGGTGGCTTCTAGATGCAACTCCAGGCTCCCCCCAGTTCTGCCAGCTCCAGCCTAGCTCACCCCCGGGGCTCCCAGCCAACCAGCAGGTGCAGGCCACCAAGAAGTTGCCCTGATCACACAGGCTGGCACTTGCAAGACACCCTGACTGCAAGCACTCAGCTCTTGCTCTCCCATGACCCAGTGTTTTCCAGACTTCAGATATTTCCATGCTACCTTCACTCCATAGCTGCACGCAACCTGTTCTATTTTCTTTTTTTTTCCCTTTTTGTCTTTTTTCGTGACTGGCAACTGATCGCAACCCTCAGTGTCACGCCCGTACTGGACCGGGACCGGCCACGGGATCGCAACCCTCGGTGCTGCTCCCGCCCCCGGGCCGGCCCAACCTGTTCTATTTTCTTAATGCTCTTCTTTAAATTGATCTGCATCACTCTTAATAGCTTCAACTGAAAAGGAAACTTTTGATTACGATGATTTTCAACAATGTGATTTCATTCTAACCAGATACTATTGCCCCCCAAGGCTCTGAACGTGTAACCTTCTCTCTTTTTTTTTTTTTTTTGTCTTTTTTTCGTGCCCGGCAACGGATCGCAACCCTCAGTGTCGCGCCCGTACTGGACCGGGACCGGCCACGGGATCGCAACCCTCGGTGTTGCTCCCGC
>NW_007728465.1:264069-265300 GCF_000696425.1 Galeopterus variegatus | reverse complement strand
GGGAGCGCCACCGCACTTCCCAAGCGGCGCACTGTAGCAGTGCACCACCGGGCCGGCCCAGACCTTCTCTCTTTATTAGAAAGGGATCTTGGCCAGTGTTGGAGAGGCATTACAGTCATATTAGCCCCAAACAGACTTTCTCCTTGACAGTATTCAGAAACAGTGAAGGAGAATGGGATAGAGAACGTGAATAAGTGGGCTTTGTCACTGCAGCTCAGTTAACACCATGCCTTTATCTTGTGGGACATCACTGGTCCTCTCCAGCCACTGGAAAACATTCCCATTAGCCACAGTAATAATCTGAAATTCCAACCTTTGGCCAAACTATATTTTAGACTTTCTAGAGAAAAATAAAGTAAAAGAAAAAGATATTTTGATTACACCACGTGCTCTGATTTGGGGATTCAGAAAATATGTTTTCCCACCTTACCACCCCCATGATGGCACAGCAAAGGGCAGCGGGGGCAGGGGTAGGTGGTGAGGCTGAGGAGAAGGAAGCCTTTTGGGCCGAGCAAAGCCGGAGAGCTGGAAACATCAACATTATCATCTTTAGTCGTCAATCACTAAGACAGTCTGCTCACGATTTCTTTTTTTTTTCTCTTTTGTCACTTGCTAATAATAAGTCTTAGGGAATCAGCATTTGTTGCCTACTAGATGCCGTTAGGTCTTTGGGTAAATGATGTCATTTAACTCTGTGACAATTAGTATCCTCATTTGCCAGATAAGGAAACAGGCACAGAGAGATCTAAATAACTTGCCAAAGTCACAGCTAAGCAGCGGAGGAGCCAGGATTGGAAACTGTTCTGTCTGATCACAGAGCCCATGCTCCCCACACAGTGTCACCTTGACCCCTCACTCCCACCCCAACCCGAGGCTCCTTGACCAGTGAGGACTAGACCTTAAGAGACACTGTCCCCTCAGGTCAAGGGGTGAGGCTGATGGGCAAAGGCCTGAAGATGGGTGGATGGAAGGCAGAAGGTAGCCCTCTGTCCCCAGACAAGCTTCCACCAGCCCCTCCCAGCAGTGACCTTGGGAAGTGCTTGTGGGGGGGGCAAAAGGGGGGAGGCTTCACCCCATACTCAGGGAGCCTGAGGAGGCCCCCTAAATGGAGGGCTGAGATTAAAAGTGGAGGAGAGTGTGGAAAAAGGTCGCTGAGTGGCTTTTTCCCTTTTATTTAAATTGAGATATAATTCACACACCATAAAAATTACTTTTTCTTTTCTTTTTTTTT